>NW_019172950.1:1491442-1621772 GCF_000576695.1 Kuraishia capsulata CBS 1993
AAAACAAGTTTTTCCTCATGTGATAGTTGATTCGATTAGATCATGGCTTAAACGCTGGCTTGAATAGCCATGTGATTGTGCCTGCGTCGCAAAGGAAGGTGGGGTGGGCGAAAAAGAGACGAGCCCTCGCTACAGAGTTGTCTACTACAGGACTTGGACAAGGACAGAAACGCACAGTAGTCTCATTCAAAGCAAAAAGCGCAAATGAATATTTGTCCAAGCCATCAAACGCTTACGCTGGTTGGGTCCTGTGTCTCAGATCTGCCTCGATTATAGTTCATTTAGCCTTCATCTTCCCTCTCCAGGTCCATCTCCGTAGACAAAGCCGGTCGCTCGTAGGGTGCAGAGCCGCAGATACGACAAATACGACTTGCGCCGCGCACGCAAGCCCAACATTTTAGAAGCCCTCCCATTTTTGCTTTCTTTTGTTCGCGAGCACATGAAGATGCGTAGGGCACTTCCATCACAAGGTCTTGCGCGTGATAGACCGAGTTGTGTGACCAGCCCCATTTTTTTTTGATTATCTTGTGGAACCAGTTTGGTTGATAGTTTAGCCATTGATAGGCTTGTAAATATATTGCCTTTTACTCAATCCTATCAGTCTAAGTTGTGTTCTACGCTTAGTATCGGGTGATAGATATTCAGAAGAGTTCTCCGTACAACAAGTCGTTGTTCCCTTCGATCTGAATTGGCCCCCACAAGCCCCACAAAAAATTGCTTGACAGGCTGCAAGAACTTTGAGAAACGACACCATCACTGTCATAAGGCTGAGATCGAGCATAAGAACAGATCTAGTCGCCATGACTGCAGACTCCACTACCAACGACGACCTGGTGATGGCCGTCCAGGCGCTGGAACAGCTCAAGAAAGGCTCTCCCGGTGCAGTCACAGCATCTTCGACGGGAAACTCGTCGCCTTCACAAGATACACGGCACAGCCAATCACAGCTTCAGCCGGATTCGTTTCTGGAGAAGGTGACTTCACACCCACTGATATCCAACTCGCTCCATTACATGTTGGAGAAAACGATATCGCAAGCCAACAGCAACATTGGAGAGGACACTGCCACCAAAAAGAGAGCGTTTGACAACGAAGAGACTAGCTTTAAAAGGCCCAAATTGACCCCTTCCAGTACGAATTTGCACAAGATACTTCCACCACTGCGTGGAGGCCCCAGTGCGGGTGATGTGAATGATCTGGTTGCGGCCCAGAGGAAGACATTATTGGACATAAAAGAGCTGGGCATGATGAACTTGTCTATTGAAAGCAGAAAGAAGTTGACCATGTTGATCAATTTTCTGAAGATTGGTAACAAGCAACTCAGTTCTAGAATCGATTCGCTGATTGAGCTGTGTGATCGCCAGCAACCTAAAGACGAAGACGAGTTTGTAGATGCGAAGAGTCAGATCTCCAGAACTGCTTCCATGGATTCGTTGACAGCAATAAACTCGACGGACGAAGTGAACTCAAGCTCCCTGGTCAAAGAAGAGTCACAGGTGGTGACACAAACCGCCGAGGAGTCCAGTGGTGATTCCACATCCAACTCCTCGCCTGCTGCTGCTGCTTCAAATACCCCATCTGCCTCCGCCACAGACGATTTGTTTCTTCAGCAACTGAAGCAGGAGATCGTGGGTACGGTCAAGAAGATCGTCAACGTGGTTTCCAAGTTTTCAGGAAACTCTTTGCCGGAGCCTGCTAGATCCAACGTGAGGGAAGTCCTTCTCAAACTTCCAATCAACTGGGCAACTGCCATCAACCAGGATGGCCCTGAGGAAGACCAGCAGGCTCAGCAACAGCGACAGGAACATCGCAAGTCTATTCTCTCTAATCTTTACAGCAAATACATGCAGAAAAAGCCAGATCCCAACGAGAGGGTACTAATTCTGGCACAGGAGTCTCTGGATATGATCCAGAAGGTGATGAAGTTCTGCAACGACTCGCTTGACAAGGCTGAAAACTGGAATTTAGCCAAGCAGACCCAACAACAGACAAAGTTGTTGAACAAACTGGAGACAATGACTACGGTATCAAGTCTACAATCGAGTCATCATTCACAGCCTAACTCGGAGGAAGCATCTGAGGAGAAGACTGAGCAGGCCTAAATCCCGCTTGACCATACGGACTCTTGTGTTCTATTACAAAAATCAAAACCCACCGAGTTTAAAACTCGTTTCCTATGTTACCAGACTGCTACCAAGTTGTCTGGCACATATAATGTTATCTTTTTATCCTGCGAGCATTTTTCTATTTTGAAGTTTTGGACCGGTGTTATTACATGTGTGTTGCATGTACTTTTTGTATTCTTTTCCACGTGTTGTTTGTACCCTCATTTTGGATTTCATTATATGTTGAATTTTGGTCTAATTTAATCGTTCAACTCAATTGTTACATGATTGTAGGTGTCTCAGTCCTATTTTTCATCACCACCTCGAATGCTCTCTCTGGGCTAATCTCTTAGACATCTACGTAACCCAATTTCCTTAATTTCACACACATTTCAAACCCATTTAATGCTCTGGTAGTGATTTAACACACCGTTTCCAGGTTATTCCCAAGTTCTTGTGAAATTTCAGCAAAATATAATCCTTGGTCTGTTCTGGTCTATTCGTCTTGATTCGGAGCCCATAATAATCTACCCTCGGATCGCCCGGTCGGATTGGTGATAAGAAAAAGCCAAGGGGGAGCAGACACGCAGTCCGCCTCAACCGAATCCCAATCTCACCTCTCCAAAGGAGTACGGCTCTGCAGTTTATAAAACAATTTTCTGATGGATTTGATAAAGAAGGCCATATGGGGCCCTGACCCCAAAGAACAGGTAAGTTGGGAGTCGAATTAGTGGCAAAGCACTGAGCATATGTCTTGTTACATACTAATTCTTCTAGATGAGAAAATGCCAGGCTCTCATAAGAAAAAACAAACGACAAGTTGATAGATCCATCCAAGACCTCAAGCCCATCTCCAAGAAAACACAATCGTTGATTAAACAGGCGGTGAAGAACAAAGATCTCAAGACTGCGAGGTTGTATGCAAGGGAGTATAAAAACATCGAGAAACAAGAGAGAAACCTTTATTCTTCACGTGCAATCATAGACTCCATAGGAATGCAATTGAACGAGCAGCAGCAGTTGTTAAAGCTGCAAGGAACATTGGGACAATCAGCTGGGATAATGAAGGATGTGAATTCGCTGGTTAGTCTGGGGAGTTTTAACCACAATGCCCAAGAGTTGCAGAAGGAACTGATGAAGTCAGGTATAGTGGAAGAAATGGTTAATGACATGATGGATATGGACACTGAGGTCTATGAGGATGAAGATGAGGAGGAGGAAATCAACAAGATCCTGGAAGCATTTACCAAAGACAAAGAGGAGCCTTCTAAGGTGTCCACACCTGTTTCGAACATCGATCTGCCAAATGCGGTCAACTCACCGGTTCTAGAGTCGCAGACTGATGACGATAAGATGTTGGTGGATATGAGAGAGCGGCTGAGGGCTTTGCAGGAATAATCAGGTGCTTTCCAGTCTCTGCAATTTACATTCACTCTACACAACAAGTGCTCGGCTAATTCTAATTCAATTCCAGTCCTATACAAGTGTAACCAGACAAGTCATTACCACAATGGCACCAAGAGGAGACCATGGGGTCTCTTTGAAGGCTCCATTTGAGTATCTGCTCCTGAAGATGGAACCCAGGTCTGGACGGTCTCTCCACTTGGTAGAACCATCGCTAGCAGCGCCTGATGGCTCTGTCCATTTGAAGGCACTATCATCTTTTGTAGCAGATTGGCTTGAACCGTGGTCTAGAGTATCGGCGTGAATGGGGATTCCTTCAACAATCTCAGATGGCGTGGTGGCAGGCGAAGCATCACCAGTTCCTGCACTCTTCTCTGACTGTGTTGGAAGAGTGGTGTTGGTCTGGTTGACAGAAGCCGCACCAACGAACAGAAAGTGGTCAGTTCCAAAGGGATGATCGTTTGGTTGTTCTTCCTCACAATCGTCGTCGTTTTTCTTCCACCATAAGAGCCCAGAAGATTGGACCAATGGCTCGCCGGTCTCGTCCATAGCAGAAGGTGCGTCCTCAACTGTATCTGCCTCGGTGAAATTATCAACACTATGCTTGCGAAGACCAACCATTACAAATGTTGATGCTCCGTATGGAAACTCTTTTTCTTCGGCGTCAACCTCCTCCTCGCAATCATCTTCTAGGATCTTGACCTTTCTCCAGAGATGTGGGAATCCTTGCATTGTCAAATCAACCTCTTGGTAAACTGGTGTTTCTGAGTCCAGGGCGACAGTACTGCCATTCTTTTGATTGGAGGTGAAAATCGTGAACCTGGACCCAGTATTGGGCTCTTCGTATATCCTGGCCTCTTTGATCATGGACCCGTTCATGGGAGCACCAAACACTGGTCTATCAGGCTGTTGATTTCTGGGAACGAAAAACACCTGACCAGTGGGTGACATCCATTGTTCGTACTGCATACCTTTGTTGTCGTTTGGAGTATTCACATTCACAGACACGTTATCATAACCTGGAATCACGAACTCAGGAGAGGACTTTTTGGAATGTTTCGCGTTTATGGATTGCGATGAAGTGTCTACTGCAGAAGACGCCGCGGAAGATGCGTCTTTGTCGTCATCACTCAGAACAACGGTCACGGTGGTAGACATTCCAACAGAATCACCTTCTGGAATTGGCCTCATGCTGTGTGTTTTCAGCTGTTCGTCTTGGACATTGAACAGTTGTGCGATGTCACCGTCATATTCATAAGCAGGAATTCCCACATCTCCAACACCGGGTGCAGCCTCGCTGTCGAGTCCTAGCAGACCAATATTGTCCTCGAAATAGTTATTTTGTTCGCCATATCCGGCCTTTTCGGCTGAAGCTGGCTCCATTTCATATGGGTGCTTTTGGATTGGCGCTGACAGAACTTCTCGTGGAAGGCTTTGAAGCGCCACGAGCAGAAGAGCGGTTCTTTGACAAATGAGCATCGAAATTCGAAAACAAAACTTGACAGTGTGTTTAGCCAATCAGCACAGTCTGTTGTCTTCAAAAAAGTTAGACCAGCTGAAGTTTTGCGCAAAAAAAAGGGTAGCTCTGGAAAAATACTGTAGCAGCGCCGCACCTGGGTTTCCTTGATCTGGCGTCTCTTTTGAGTATATTCTGTTAAACGCCGGATCAGGGCAACATGTCAAATGAGTCTCACACGCCCAGCTTTTGCTTGACTTTTTTAGCCAGGTCCAAGTATGGTTTGGCCAAGGGATCTGACTCGTTCACGGATATTGGCATTCCTTTATCTGATTGCAAACAAATCTGTTTATTCAGTGGGACAGAGGCAATGACCTCTACTCCCTGCTTTGCAGCCTCATCGGCCACACCGTTGTCACCGAAGATGTGTTCTTGATGGTTACAGTTGGGGCATTGATAGTAGCTCATGTTCTCTACCAAGCCCATGATTGGAATTTTCACCTTCTCAAACATTGTCATACCCTTTTGGACATCAATCAGAGCAACGTCTTGACTAGTAGATACAATGACAGCACCGTCAACCTTACATTGCTGGCTTATGGTCAATTGCACGTCACCGGTCCCAGGGGGCATGTCAATAACAAGTACATCCACATTGGACCAAGCAACTTCAAACAGCAACTGCTGCAGCGCTTTCATTACCATTAGACCTCTCCAGACAATAGCACTCTGTTCCGTAGGAATCAGGTAGCCCATTGACATCGTTTGAATGCCATAATTCACAAGCGGTTGTAGTTTATTGTCACTCAATCTGGGCTCTCCACTTAGATTCATCAGTTTGGGAACACTTGGTCCAAACACATCAGCATCGAGCAATCCGACGTTCAAATTCAGCTTCGATAATCCAACGGCCAGATTCGCGGAGACTGTTGATTTGCCAACGCCCCCTTTTCCCGAGGCGACTACCACAATCTTTTTGACTCCCGGGATTTTCTGTCGCACTGGTAATCCTCCTCTGCTAGGAATTTGGGGTGCCTGGCTAGACTTTCTCGGTATACCCTTTGGAGGTTAGTGGCTAATTAGGACTCGAGAATGCCATGTACACTTACCAGTGGGTTCTCATGGGCTCTTGCAGAACAAACACTGAATGCTCGTCTGACCTGAAGAAAACAGACACGAGACATATTGTAAAGTAAAAATAAAATAAACTAAGATGATTGCTAATAAGAGGGCAAAGTAATTGATTTTAAATTTTGATATCGGATATGATATCTGCACTGTCATTATTCAACGGGTCCGTCTCCAGCCAGTCAAACGTCTCTCACTCATAACGCGATTAACAAAATTGACATCAAGAACTGAAGAACACTGCGCTTTTATATTTCCATATTGACGAATGGTGTTCCCCGGAATTTGTTCAATTGCTCGCTTTGCAAAGGTGCACCCCGTAGCCAGAACAGTTTCTTTTCGTTGTGCATCTTCATCAACGCTTGAGAGCCAATTGGAGCTGGCAAAACAATGCTTCACCAGCTCGAGTATCACCGAAAAAATTGAAGTGCTGCAAAGTTCGTTGCCTCCGAAGTCGGGACATAGCAATAGCGTTCGCATAGGAATTGTTGCTGCAAAACCAGAAATTAGAAACAAACTGACCAATGTGCTCCTATGTGATCCTTTAGACTTTGAAGGCTGGTATACTGAGTTTAGCAAAAGACCGACTGACACAGCGAATGTGGTCAAATTTGGTACAGGACTGGAATCTCAGGATGTGGGAAATGCGCGTTTTTACAACGTGCCGTCGCCGTTTTTAAGTGCTGAACTGAGACCAGCCTACCATGGCAAGATAGGCGAGAGCGGGTCTTCCGAGTCTGGTGATCCTGGAATGAATAAGGAGTTTTTCAACAATCTGGAGGTTCTCGAAGTTTCAGATCTCAAACTTGAGGAGCCTGGTATAGTTAAGGGTGTTTCAGAGATCCAATTGTCTGAATCTTTGAAGGCCACCAGACCCTTTCTTGGATGCAACATCTACATCTTTGTGAAATCCCAGTTTAGTGACTCACCTGATCCCAAATTTTCCAGTTGGCCTATGATACAGGTATTGGATACTCCTGAGGTGAATGAATATCTTGCTACCCCGATTTCGGATTTGGTGGTGGACCTCGATGCTACCGAGACCGCAAACGAGCTGCTGATGACATCAACATCAAACTCGAGCCAGTTCCTATCACTCACTAAGAAATCAAACATAAACTCCTTGTTGTACGAAATCAACAAACAGACCAGTGGGAAGAAGCCAATTGTATCGCTTCTGAAGTGTTTGGTTCATGAGATGTACTCGGAATTGAGCTCCGAACATGAGGGCCACAATGGAAAGGCTTCCTCTGAACTCTATATGGCAAGACAAAATGCTCAACTAACGGATAAAGAAGCCCGTTTTTCTACAGAAATTCACGATTGGGCTCAAAGATCGCACCTTGAATTGCAATCGGAGATTATCCCATTCCTCGACAATCAATTCGTGTACACGTTTGGTAAGATACCCCAGATTCTGCTGAACGTTGATGAATTCGATCTTGTGCTTTCACGCGCTCTTTTTGGTACGAGCAAGTCCCAAAATTCAGGTTGGTTTTCGCGTTCGGTGAGCGGGAATGGCTTTTTGTCTGCTTCCCAGGCAAGGTTTGACTATATTCTGGGAAAGATCGATGGGCTGCCCAGTGATATTTCAGAAGACCATTATGTGACATCCGTCAAATCTTATTTGCCAGAAACATCCGCCATTGAGTCTGTGAAGACGGCAGCCACAAATGAAAAATTGGTGATGCTGCAAAAGCTGGTGAACAAATCGATTATCTCTAACCTGGGCTTGGTCAATCTGCCTGTATTCTTCGTGGTCTCGCTTCTTCATTTGTATGGGCACATTGATCTCAACACGGGCGGAGCCTTATTCGTCTTAAGTCTGGGATTGACACTCAATAATATCAGCAAGGATACAGGCAAGCTGCTGGAAGGGTTCAAGGTGTGGTATGTGGAAGAATTACGCAAGTCGATTGATCAAAGCAAAGTACTGCTGATGTCTGCACTAGCTGATAAGATATCGGGTACCAAAAAGCGGCTTTTGAAGAAGTTCAAGGTCATTAGTGATATAGAGAAAGGGATTGAGGGTTTGGAACAATAGACCATATTTATAACGTTTAATGAATTATGAAGCTGAAACAACAAAGTTCAACAGGGGTGGTTAGTGATACAGAGATGATTGGGTAGAGGTATCAGAAAAGTAGGTCATATCAACGTTTACCAAGTTATGAAAAGGCATACACATAAATTGACTAGATAAGTGTTGTCTACTAAATCCCTCCTCGTGTTTCAGTTTAAAAAATTTGAATTTTCCTCGAAAAATACTCAATTTTTCAACTATCTTATAGTCAATGAAATATCGCCATATTAGCCCTCAATATCTGCTCATCGCACATCTCGAGAAATACTAAAGGGCAATACCACATGAGTTCAGATCAGCTCAGATCGGTTCAGCTCGGTTCAATCTGTGTCGTTTAAATAGCTGGAAAAAATCCAGGAATATTACCGGATACACACTCATGAACACGTCCACGATGAACTCCATAAGCTCGGTATCTGCTCCGGTGAAACGACTCTTCGATGCTTTTCCGCTAAAAACATACACCTCCAAACCAACACCATTACAAACTGCTACAAGCACGCAGTACTCCCTACAGTTCAAGACTGCTCCCAAGAAAAATATCCCGAATAAATGGTTTAATTTGATCGTCTACAGTCTTGTTCCGCTGGAATACGATGCCGATTGCGTGATATCGTTGGATCCTCTCTGCAGTGCAGCCTTACTGTATCTGTGCTACAAGCATGGATTTTCTCTTCCCAATGCTAACACTAAAGAGGACAAACATCCTGCTTCTGCAAATCCTGCCAATGTTATCACGGTGCTTTCTTATCACAGCTCCACCGATGGCGAGCTTCCGGTATTGGTCGAAGACGAAAAGTTCTACACCAAGGCTCTACAGAGAAGCATACGGACGACCTTTGTGATCCAGGAGTTCATCAATGCCAGTGCTGTTAGTGGCCAGGAGACTATGTTGCTGGAACTTTGTGATTCTGTTCTTTACGATGGCTGGATTATCACCGTTCTCGAAGAGTTGAGTATAGATGAAAAAATCTCCATTTACTGCGGCAAGCTAGTGGGTGACAATGACGGTACTGACTTTGGGGCTTTCACGCCCCTGGTTCACCACAATATGGTCAAAACGCTGCTGAGACGTAACGGCTTCAGTTTGAGGAACAAAGTGATAGCCGAACACTTCTCTGCAGACTTTGTGGATCCCAAAATGATATACCATCGTGGAATGCAAAAGTCACGCCTAGTGAACGAGCAGAACAATATCAAAGATAAGTGCCGAAATCTGCTGAGCACACTGGAAAAATGTTTAGATGAAAGGGGTGATATCAAGTTCTTCTTTGGAACAGAGGGAAACCCAGGTGCTTTTGACATCAAACTGGCATCGTTGATATACGCTGTTTTACATGTAGGAGATGGTGAGAGTCCATTGGCTGAGATTATCCATACGAAGCCGTTATTGGTCCAACACAGCCGCGATGTGATTGAGGGCTGTATTTAAATCCAAATACAGACAAACATATAGAAAACCCAGTATATTGAATGCTTTTGGTATGGATATTACCGTATTAGGATGCTTCACCTACCGCATCTGTCGGGCCTCAATGTGTGGAGGTTTCAGGTTTCGCTAGCTCTAGCACATAATCTCGCAAAAGATGATTCTAAAACAACCAAAAACATTCAAAACCAGTCAAAAGCAATCTAAAACACTATAAACATTTCAAATATATATCCCTCTCCTCCAAAGCCAATTTTTCCGCATCAGTACAAAAAGAAACATGCTCCCCAGGGCCATCTGAATGCTAAGCAGGCTGTGTTTCAGGCCGTGTTTCAGATCTCTCATTGGGTTTCAGGTTTTGCCCCAAAATTGGGATGCTGCATCGCTTTACAACCTTCCTTCTCCGTACCTGATCCGTCTTTAACTCTGCAAACCCGATTTACCCCTGTTATATACGCGCGCTTCAGGCCAACTCTGTTTCGTTCCGTTTTTTACGAGCCTACCCCTGTCACTCATTTAACCCTGATTGTTAATTTATACTGCTACCTAAGAGACTATCCCTATCGCTTCCCAGCTACCAGATCGCTTCCAACACAACCATCGAGAACATCAAATAACAAGACAAACATGTCGGATTTGGACGGATCCCTCACTTTGAACGGGTCGGATGTTTCTTCAGCCCTGCACTCGGCATCCTCGCCCACTGACGCCAACATGCCCACCACGGAAGAATCGGTGAGGAGAATAGAGGACTTGAAGTTCTTCCTGGCAACAGCACCAGCCAATTGGCAAGAGAACCAGATCATCAGGCGATATTTCCTGAACAGGGAAGAAGGTTTTGTTAGCTGTGTTTTCTGGAATAATCTCTACTTCATCACGGGAACAGACATAGTTAGATGTGTGGTTTTCAAGTTCGAGCACTTCGGAAGGAAGATAATAGACCGCAAGAAGTTCGAAGAGGGTATCTTCAGCGATTTGAGAAATTTGAAATGTGGCCGAGACGCAGTCTTGGAGACTCCTAAATCGGATTTTCTACAGTTTCTACAAAAGAATCAGTGTCTGAGGACCCAGAAGAAACAGAAGGTGTTCTTCTGGTTCAGTGTGCCCCACGATAAGTTGTTCACAGATGCGCTTGAACGTGATCTAACCAAAGAGCAGAAGGACCAGGTTGGATCTACGGAGGCAGTGAGGGAGCCAGCATTGAGTTTTGCTTATAACCTATCTACGGGCTCGGTTCCCCTGTTTGACCAACTCTCTTCTCATCTTGATCAAAAGAAGTACAAATATCCAGCCGGTGCCCAGGAGACTCAAGATACTGTTTCAGGTGGAGAAACACCACTGGAATTGGACCAAGCGCAACTTTCTGTGGATCTGGCCGCTCTCAAACCGGTCAACGAAGAGAGCTATGCCTCCCCATTGCAAATAGGCGTTGGTTCGGGCGTGAAACATCACCGAATCAGCCTTTCAGGTGAAGTGGATGACGACTTCCCGCTGGACTACTTCTTTGCTGAAGGCGCTGGCGAGTACTCGAATGCTTATCCAGTGGAAGAAGTGCAGCCGTTTGGCCTATTTGGTGATCCGTACATATCGTATGGCCAGCCGCATCCTACTATGTTTGTAGATCCGGGTTATTCAGCGGGTCTGAATAGGGGCGTCTACGGCGGTGACCCATATCTTCTTGAGCAGACTACTCCGGTGGTCCCTGTGTCAATGTCAGCCACGCCGAGAGCGAAGGTCAAGCTGGAAGACCCGCACGAAATGCAGAAAAATTACATTCCCGAGGGATTAGTTGGTGGTTATAATGCCTATGACGATGATTATGAGCCTTTGGTTGGAGCCAAATATCCAGAGTACTACTATGCTCAGCCAGAAGAGTATGCACAGCCAAAGTACTATGCCCAGCCTAATACGGGAATGTCACCTTATTTCGTGGCTTCTCCGCAGGTTTTCTCGCCGTACGTTCCAATGGCAGAGTTGGGAACTGGATTTCCGCCTATGAGAGCAACCATCCCAAGTGCAGGTATAAAACCCGCTGGTTATGGACTTCAGTCTAGATCCATGAGGGTTTCTAGGCCTCAATCGGCCTTACACATGCCTGCATCGAAAATTTCCAAGAATTTCAGCAAGAAACCTGGGAAGGCCAAGCTGAGCAACCCAAATCTTCAACATGTGGACCTGGAGACCGTATTCAATGGCGCAAAGGCCAGGGACGGTACATAATGTGGTAATTAGGACAAAAACTTGAATGAGAACAGGAACAATAACTAGAACAAGAACTAGAAAAAGAACTAGAACAAGATCTGATAACCTAAAGGTAACTAGAGTGCTCTGGTGATAATCAATGATTATATAAGCAGTTTGGCTCACGCACAATTAGGCTCGTTCAAACGCTATTCGACTCCCGAAGAAAGTCTAAAGAGAATCGTTTGAAGAATCGTGGGATATGCGGCTAGAGTCTGCTGATTAATTGGGGACATTCCGATTGCATTTTGCTCACATTTTGCTCACATTTAACTTTGCTTTAGTCCCCCAGGCCTGAAGGCTCAATAAGCTGGCACAAGCACGCCACATTCTAGAAGGTGCTCTCAGGCAAACCAAAAACGGTAATTTCCCAATACGGCAATTCAAAAGTCGTGTTTTACGTCAAAGCTCCACATCCAAAGATGCACATACACAACGCCTGGATCTGACTCAGAGATTAAGGAGTGATCACCCAAATCATTCTCCAGCATTCACCCAACTACACCGCAATTAGAGAACCCATTACTTGGGGCGCTAGCCTTCGGCTATTTATGACAACAACAACCAACTACTAGATCTTTTACCACTTTTTGTCCACACACGCGCTGTCCCGCTGTCCTCTTCACAGAATCCCCAGTTATCTGCCGCCGTTGGGTATACCCTTCAATCCAAACGAGGCCGAGATTGAACGAGATTGAACGAGAGTGAACACAGCTGTACCAAACATCCAAGCATTTTGATTTAAGCCTGAAATCGAAGCGCTGATTGCATCTTCAGAGCGGCGAAATGGGTTTGACCTACAAGGACTACAGAGACGGAGGTCTGTTGCAGGACCGCTATCTAAAAATCGGCGATATCAGTGAAGGTTCGTTCGGAATAGTCACTCTTGCACAGGACACGAAATCGAACGACACCCTGGTCGCTGTGAAATACATCACTCAAGATCCCAGCGATTTCAAGTTCAGACACAATCAAGGAGCGAAGGAAGATGAGAAAGAACACTCAAAAAAGGAGAACTCAAATGTTCAACCAGAAGTGGCTGAAACTGCAGAAAAGTCGCTCAAGCCTAATGGGGCATATAACATGTCTGTTGTGTTAAAGGAGGCACGTCAGGAGATTGAGACTCTGAAGAAATTGGGTTCTCATCCCAACATCACCGAATTGTATGATTCGTTTGACACTTACTTGGTGCTTGAATACTGTGTCAGGGGTGATCTTTATGATGCCATCAGAAATGGCTACGGTCCGGGATCGACTAGAGACATACTGGATGTCGTCGGGCAGTTGATCAATGCCGTCGAGTATGCTCATGATCTGGGAATCTACCACAGAGATATCAAGCCTGAGAACATCCTTATCACTGAGGATTGGACTATCAAACTGACAGATTGGGGTTTGGCCACTACAGAGAAGTATTGCACCGATTTCGATGTTGGTAGCGAGAGGTACATGGCTCCGGAGCTACTGGATCATAAGGATATTGAGTATTATGATGCTGAGAAGGTTGATCTTTGGAGTACTGGTATCTGTCTATTGAACATTGTTTTCGGTAAAAATCCGTTTGCTTCTGCTACAGAGAAGGACAGAGTTTTCCTCCATTTCGCTGCAAATCGTGAGACTCTGTTTGACATTTTCCCCTCGATGTCATATGACCTGTTTGCGGTCTTGAAGTTCGTTCTTGCTTTGGATCCAGACAACAGGAATTTGCAGTTCATGAAAGATGAACTAGCAAAGGTTGAACATGTTACGGTCGATTTCGATATTGAGGAGTATATGAGAAAGAGTGAGGAAGAGAAAGAAGAGGAAGAGATCCAGGAGGTCCATGAGACCTCGGAGAAGTCCAAGTCAATTCCAAGTGTCACCGTCACTGAATCTTACAAGAAGTTCAACAATCGCGGAGAGAGAAAGCCATTGGCAATTCCTACTTCATTCCGTCGTAACGGTCATTACAACAACGGAGAGACTTTTGAAGGTCATAAGAGGTTTGACTTCAACAATAAGACTTTCAAGCGTCAAGACTATTTCACGCCCAAGTCTGTGTTCAAGAACTACATCGATAACGCAGACAGACACAGGGAAGCGGCCCGTTCTACCAACTGGCAGAGTTTCAGAACCAAACCTGTTAACAACAACAACGACAAGCGGGCTTGGAGAAAGGGCAAGAGCGGATACCGTTCTCGTAACAGCTATCACAACAGCTCTGGGACCCAATATTTCAAGACTCCTGAACAGAAGGTATCCATGGCAAAGTCTCCCTTTGGTAGTCGTACCTACAACTCTTCCTCTAGCAGGCAGGGGCTGTATGTTCCTCCTAACCTGAGGTCACCAGTGTTGGCGATGAACTCACCACTCGCAAGGCCGGTTAGAGACGACTCGCCAGAATTAGAGGATATTCCCTCTGACAGAGACGACGAGCTCTTTGTTCTGGATGACGACTACTCAAGAGAGGCTAACGGTCATTCCAATGATGGAGGCCATGCTCAGCACCAAAGTGGAGGCCTCCATGAGAATCATCGTACCATGAGCAGATGGCTCAAGAAACATGGAAGAGGAAGCAGAAATGGTAATGAAAAGCCTCAAACTCTGAAAGGAGAAGATGGACATGCTATGTATCCATCCTTGCTCCTTCCCTCTTTCATGTCACCAGTGAAGGCAACGAGTGCGGCTACGCCTGTAAGTGCTTCGTCTTCCCAAACAACTGCGACAACCGTTTCGGGTACACTTGGAAAGCCAGTGGACGTTTTTGGCTCGGATATTTCCTCGGTTGGTACAAGCCTGACTGAGCCATCCGTTCCTATGGCAGTTCCTAATACCAAAAACGGTGTCTATGTCCCCCCTCATCACAGACAAACCGTTGCTGGGCGTCAGCCAGTAAGAAAGTCTTTCAACAGCCGTGCTGATGCTCTGCTTTCTTCTTCTTCAGGTGACAAGCCATCCAGCCGTCATCGGCTTCTGGTTCCCGAGGCTGCGACCACAATTACCACGCCGCTCAAGGCACAGCAAGCAACTGTCTCGTCTTCAGTTCCAGCCATTGGCACAGATTATTGGTTCAACCACTTCAACGATGCCAACGTTGACTGGTTCGAGCTGGACGACGATGACTTTGATACAAGTAATGATAATGATGATTATGACAATTTGGAAACGGAAACCTCGGCCTCCGATAAGAAAGAGTCCAAGACTCAAGAGACGGTTACCGTCTTTGGTGTTGGCGATGGGCTTGAATTGGGCTCCATGCGCCATGCCTATCCTAAGGCTTATCCGGTGGCTTGACTTTTTTGGTGTTTTTACTTCTCTTAGTATGCATATGGTTTAATATTATATGACATATGGATCCGTTACTATGACCAAACTATAGACTCAATGTAGATATTCGGTGCGTTAGATCAAAAATGGGGCATCTCTTGGTGGTGTCTGCTTCTCACTATCGTCCTCAACAGAATCCTCCTCAACGTCAGATTGGGAACCATCCAAATTATCATATGACCTCTGCAAGGCGTAGTCGTCGGTATTGATGAATTCCTTGAGTCCTTTGTTGAGTGCTGAAATATCCTGGTCCATCCCAGAGGCCTTCACATACACCAACACTATCGGATCATCAAAACCATGTTTGGTTCTAGAGTAAACGTTACTCTGGACCTCCTCGAAATCAGTCTTTGACACTTCAAAGTCGATACCATCTTCAAGAGTTACACGAACGTTTGTCCATTCTCCAGGCTCCGTTGCTTCCGTTTTCCTGAAGAAAGAGTAATCGTTCTGCTTGAAGATGGTTCCAACCAACAAGTATGGGGAGGGCTTCTCGGGCATAGACTCCATTATTTTGTTCACCTCAAAAATATCAAAATCCTGCAGCTTCGACTGAATCTTCGACCGTTCATCCATAATATCCTGTTTGTCCGACAAGATCTTCTTGACAATGGAGCTTATGTCATCTACCGCTTGACTGACGTTGGGATCCGTCTCTTTCGAAGATGACTCACGCATGTACTTGACTGCAGTTTGCAGAAATGTTTCCACTCTAGCTCCCTTGAAGCTTGTGAGATCAGCAGAGGCGTTTGCAAGCTGGTGGTCCTTCATTTTCAACGAGTCCTGAGCATCAATCTCATTCTGGATGTGTTGCTGATAGCTCTCAGTGTAGATTTGTGGGTAAAATTGCTCAGGTACTTCAATGCCAGTTCTCGAATAATGTGAGCTTCCTTCATCTAAAAGGACCACTGTGACTATATCTCCCAACTGGCTTATTCCCGAACTGCCTAGTCTCTCAAAATCATCGCCCCAAAGCAACGAGTGGAAAACTTTATACAGTGTGCTGCGAAAAGAGTCAGATTCAATAGGGAATACACCCGCTCTCTCTGCTCCCTCAGCCTCGGTTTCACCCTGCTCATTTTGAATAAGCAGAAGAGTAGGCTTGAATAATTCTTCAATTGCTTGAGCATTTTCAAAAGCACCAAACTGGGCACTGAGGGACAAATAAGTGGCTGGTAAAATATCGTCTAGATTCTCGTCGTCATCTATCAGCTCCGAAACCTCTGGAGTCAAGCTACCAGTCAACCCGCTGATGGAGATAAAAGACCTATCTCCGTGTAACAAAGCGGCAAGATACTTTTGCACCTGAACGGCCAGCGTTCCTTGGGAGTCCTGACTCGCTTCTTCAGTCCACCACTCCGAATCAAATTTGTATTCTCCAAAATCGTGATTCAATAGCGTGTTCGAGAAGGCCGGAACTCCTCCCAGAATCATGAACAAACCTGCTAGATAATCCTCGGGCTTTTCGTCGCTGGTGGGCAGCAATACCACCGGTTGGTTCGGCTGTTTTCTGTACCTGCGGACATCGCGAAACACATTGGGCTCGTAAGAAATGTTATCCCATATGCCTTGTTGGTCCAGATCTTCCACGAAATCAGACTCATAAGGCCCTGTGACCTGACTCAATTCGGTTCTCATGTGTCTCTGCGAATTGACTTCGTTCAGTATGGATTCCTGGTCTGACACCCACGAAGGATCCGATGAAACTGTATCCACTCTTGACCGAATAACCGGCCTTGCAGAATAATCATTGAAAGTATTAGCTGAGTCTATCGCCGAGGTGGTCGCCTCCCGCTGTCCGGTAGAGAAAGGATGTATGTGAGGCTGCAACGAATGGGATAAGTACTGTCTGGCCAATTCTAGGTCTCCACTACTATGAGTTAAAGCCCCAATGCAATCCACACGCTCGTACCCATCAGCCTCGAGGCTTTCGACATCCTGTGTGTTGAATTGCGGCATTGATCTCTGGATGGGTGGTTGGGTAAAAGGAACAAGACACAATTGACTCCACATTAAAGTTGTCCTCAGGGGTGTTTAGCGCACGAACAATGTCTCTGGATCAGATCGAAAATTAATATGGCAGAAGTTAAAGATAACGAATATATTACTCCAATTGGGCCACTCATATGTCAAACGACGATATTCAAAAATCAAACACCTTCAACTATAATAGAATTTTATTTCAACTAAAATACATCAGGCAATCTCTCGATAACGTAGGCATGGGATCCCACACTCATGATAGGCACACCCGGCACCTTTCGTATCCTCCTCTTCAAGTCCGCATCATTCGTCGCCACAATATAACACTTGTGCTGCAAAACCCTGCTGACAATGCAGTCATCTGCATATGTTCCCTTATGCGAACATGTAAGTCTCTGAACTCGTGGGTCCTTTGCCAGTGTGAGGGCGATTCTGTAACGGTGACCCAGTTTCTCCAGTTCTGCAAGAACACAGTCTGTCACTATTGGAATGCACTTTGCGTATAGAGTGTCCATCATTCCTCTGACCAAGTCAATCTTCTTCTGGATACTGAAATTCACGAAATTGGTATCGATAAGCACTTGGTATGGAGGCTTGATGGCCTCATTGAACTGGAAAAAAAGAGCTGATGAAACTTGTGGTCTGAAAGGGGTTAGTTCTGTATTTCATGGGCAATTTAGTATTGAGGCAACTTCACTTACACTTCTCTGACAAGCTCCTTGTCTTTGTCAACCTTTGGCTCTTTCTGGTTTTTGGTCCTAATCATGAGTTAGTATCAGTCTGCAAGACTCTAGTTGGACAAATACATACATCCGGGGATCCTTCGCGTTGATGGTCCGCTTCACCTGAGCAAACTTTCTTGTCTTCTTGGCTTTTCCCATTTTGTGTTTGGTTTGGTATGAGGCGTTGTGTGGTATTGGTGGTAGAACGAGACATCATACAAAGCATCAAAAAAAATTATTTCTCATGGCGGTCGTGTTATGCCTATTTGTGTGCCGCACTGTAAAGCGAAGCCGTTACTCTCAAAAAGTGAAGTTGTCGTCTTCTGTGTTAAATTCAATGAGCAAACAGGTTTGAGTCGGACAGTTTTGAAGTATCGATATCAATAAAGTCGGGACACAATGTAAACCCGCGTTGCAGTCATATTCTCGTATAGAGGCTCTCTAAGATGCCATCCGTGCTTATCAAACAGCTAATTGCCGCTCAAGCCTCTATCTTGTACACATTATGTCTGGCAATCAGCTTTATTTCAATACAGATTGGTTTAGATTGGTTGAAACAAAAACTCTAGTTATATATTCGCTCAAATGTCTTGTATGGGAAAAATTCGATTTAACCGAATTAACCAAGGTTGTGGATTTCTCCAAAAATCTGCATAACCTCTGTTTATCTCAAATAAGCACAACCGCCAAATTTAGTCTGTATCTTTAAACCAAACCTCTAGAATGAGCCATGGAAAAATGACTACCCCGAAGTCGGAATATCTCAACCACACGTTTCACTATGCTCTACCAACATATGCTTCCACCAGAAGGGCTGTTCACACACAGAGACAAAGTATACTGGACCCAGACTTGTTCGGTGCCAATGGAAGCGATCAGGCCCCGCAAAAGGCTGAGACGAAAACTACCGAAAGCAATGGAAAAATATACTACAGAGATAAATCAAAATTACTGGCAGTTCCCAAAGGTCGTTTGAGACAGAGCGCACAAAACAAGCCTGTGGTAGATGTGAATAAGAAGCCTGTGAATACCAGGATGCCTTCAGTCAGCTCAAACAAAGAAAACGAAGAAAGGAGCGACAATGAGGAAGACATTGAGGCCAGCGATGCCATCCTCAGATGCCTGTTGTCCGAGGTTGACCATGAACCATTGCAAGTTCAAAGTGAGGAAGGATTACAAACCAACCCATTTTTGAGCAGAGATCACATGGTCAGCCAAGAAGTTTGTAGACTGGTAAACCTGGTGGCTGAGGAAAAAGAAAAAAGTTCGGCCCCCATTCCAAAGCAAAAGAGACAACGTGAATCCCCAAGCCTTCAGGTTTACAGTGGCTTGGATCTGGGCAAATCCACGGACACTGCGGTGGTCCCAACTAGTTCATCACACGATTCCGGGAGTCTGTTTCCGGTGATTATTTTCACTGAGGAGAAAACAAAAAACCGGTTTGTGAAACTCCAGGATTACTTACACTTGCTGCAGCTGCATTTCCATTCCAATGAGGTTGAAATCCCAGAATGATCCGACCAAAAGGACCAATTGAAGAGGGGTAACAACCAGGGGGAGTACTACTCTGCACATCACATATATAAATAAAAAAGTAATAAAAGTTGAGATTTCGGGGTATCTGAATCAAGCTCCGTCTCCCGGCAGTTCCAGTCGGCACGGTGCTCAAAAAGCTAATACTGCCGGGAGGCTCTAGTTCTTGCAAGACACCCCATTCCGGGTGCCCCGCGCGGGTTCTCCACTTTAATCCGGCCCCAGAAGATCCGCGAACTCGGGGTCCCCTGGGGAAATGAATTGAAATAGCATTTCCAACGCAATTCAACCAATCAGTTACCGTTAACGGTGGATACAAGGCACCGGAAAAAGAAACGACGCTGAATGCGAGCGGTTTAGCGCAGAAGATTACATAATTCGGATTAATTTTCTGAATGTTTTGGCAACATGTGGTGCTCTCCCGTCCAATTGGCTAACGCCTTGCATAATTCCAACACTAAACGGGAACAGGTACAATTCACATTACATAGGCTAGTGCGAGATCTGCAGCTCTCAGCCATTCAGTGGAAACCAGGTAGATCTCATCCATCTCCGGTTTTCGGCTGAGTTCCACTTTTATGTTCTTTACGATTACACGAAATATACTATTCGGACATTTAAATCTTGTATTTAAGGTTTGTCTGTACGAAGAACCAGAATGGCTGTTCATTGGAAAGAACCGGGCAGAAAAAGCAACAAAACCTGCTGATGCTCCTGCGGAGCTGAACAGCCCATAAAAAGAAACGATTAGTTTTTCCGAAAGTCGGCGACGGACAGATGAAGATCTCAAACCAGCACCCATGGACCCGCCTTTTTCGGTGTGATCAGTCGACGGATTATGCGTTCAGTGCCGTGATTTGTTTCAAAATATGAAGCAGATCTTTGATATCGTATGGCTTAATCCCGTTCTTAAGATTTAATTTCTGATGAAAATCAGACTAGGGAACGTCATCGTTTTTGCTTACATAATACGGAAGAATAGTCACACCCTCTAACCCCCACAGAAGCCTGCTGAGATGTCTTCCAGAGGTATTTTGAGAGCCGGGTTTTGCGGTTCGACCTCACGAGGTGATCCGAACAACCCATAATATCTGTATCTACCTTCTATTAACACCATAAAAGTCTTTTTTGAAGCCAAATCCACTTTTTAGCGTACCATAAAGGTGCCCTCCGGGGAAACACGGGGCAACTTATGGGGTGACATTACCGGATAAACCTGCAGGAAGACGTCGGAATCGGCATCACGGCGCCCTTGAGCGGTGACTTCGGAATAAATTCTGCTCCGGCCGAAATATCTATATAAACGTCCCCTGCGCTCTTTTGGAAACATACTTTTTCACTTTGCATCTTTACTTCAAAGAATATATTATAATGTCT
Source organism: Kuraishia capsulata CBS 1993 (assembly GCF_000576695.1). NCBI lineage: Eukaryota > Fungi > Ascomycota > Pichiomycetes > Pichiales > Pichiaceae > Kuraishia > Kuraishia capsulata. The sequence goes on from NW_019172950.1 coordinate 1,512,210, forward strand.
GAAAACGAAAACGCTTCAAAAATAAGCGCTGACAAAGAGGTTGAGAGTCAGACGCCTCCTCCACAGAACGTCTACGACGATCCTTCTGGAGCAGCTGCTAAAGAAGAACCCCTTCCCCCAGTCCCAGAGAAACCAGCCACAGCCTATCTCTTAGTTTCTATTCTGTGTCTTTTGGTTGCTTTCGGTGGCTTTGTGTTCGGATGGGATACGGGTACCATTTCCGGTTTCGTGAACATGAGCGACTTCAAAGCTCGTTTTGGTCAGCAAAAGGACAATGGTGAATATTACCTGTCGAACGTCAGAACTGGTCTGATTGTTGCTATCTTCAACGTTGGTTGTGCCATTGGTGGTATCACCCTCGGTAGACTTGGTGACATTTACGGAAGAAAGAAGGGTATTTCCATCGTGATGGTGGTTTACGTCGTGGGTATCATTATCCAAATTGCTTCCGTTTCCTCGTGGGTTCAGTACTTCATTGGCCGTATCATTTCGGGATTGGCCGTCGGTGCCATTTCGGTCCTTTGTCCTATGTTCATCTCTGAAACATCACCAAAACAGATCAGAGGTACTCTGGTTTCGTGTTTCCAGCTGATGATCACCTTGGGAATCTTCCTTGGTTACTGTACCACTTACGGAACTAAGTCATACTCCAACTCTGTTCAATGGAGAGTTCCTCTTGGTTTGTGTTTCGCATGGGCCTTGCTTTTGATGTTCGGAATGATGCTGATGCCAGAATCACCAAGATACTTGGTTGAATACGGAAAGATCGAGGAGGCTAGAGCTTCTCTTGCCAGAGTCAACAAGGTCACCGTTGACCATCCATTCGTTAACGACGAGATTGACAACATCTACAACGGTATTGAGAGGGAAAAGCTGGCCGGTAACGGATCTTGGGCTGACCTTTTCACTGGTAAGCCAAAGATTTTCTACCGTGTCTTCGTCGGTGTCCTTTTGCAATCTCTGCAACAGCTGACTGGTAACAACTACTTCTTCTATTATGGTACCACTGTGTTCAAGGCTGTCGGTATGAACGATTCCTTCGAGACCTCCATTGTTCTTGGTATTGTCAACTTTGCCTCCACCTTCGTGGGTCTGTGGGTCATTGAGAGATTCGGTAGAAGAAAGACGCTGCTTGGTGGTTCCGTCCTTATGACCGCCTGTTTGGTTGTGTTTGCATCTGTCGGTGTCGCCCGTCTTTATCCTAACGGTTATGACCAACCAACATCCAAGGGTGCTGGTAACTGTATGATCACGTTTGCCTGTTTCTTCATCTTCAGTTTCGCTACCACTTGGGCTCCAGGTGTGTACGTTGTTGTTTCTGAGACCTACCCATTGCGTGTTAGACAAAAGGGTATGGCTGTGGCCACCGCTGCCAACTGGATGTGGGGTTTCTTGATTGCTTTCTTCACTCCGTTTATTACCCAAGCCATCCACTTCGCATACGGTTACGTGTTCATGGGCTGTGTGATCTTCTCCCTCTTCTTTGTGTATTTCTGCGTTCCAGAGACAAAGGGTTTGACCTTGGAGGAGGTTGATGACATGTACGACCAGAAGTTCACTCCAGGTCTTGCATTCAAGATGTGATGTGATGTTTACATATATAACGACGATTAACGATTTTTATAGAGTTGTGAGATCAATAGTTCTGTCGTAGAAGCGTTTCGCGAGTCACGTGACATACTTCCTTTGTCCTTTCGGACGTGCACCAACATGTCACGTGACAGGTGCCTGGTTTTGCCAAACGCTCTTCCCACCTTTTCGTCAAATCTCGAGTCGCATCTACATAGAGAAGACCACACCGTCGACACCACGGAGTTCACACCCTTCTGCGAAGGATCATCCCAAATATTTACCCCAATGGCGTACGTGGCTCATATAGACTTGTTTGCTTCGAGACTTCTGGATGAATCCGCGGATTTCACCGCGAAGCACTCGGTGTTGTCTGAACTGTGCGAGACTCTGGAGTCTTACCATGGCAGTCAGGAAAACGAGTATTTGCTGGGAAAAATGATCCCAGCTTTGATGTCTCAGCTGGATCTCACTCCAGTGAGCTTCTTGAGCAATTCTCCGGAACAAAAACTCCGTCACTTAGTTTTGGAGATCATTCACAGAATGCCTACAAACGAGACCTTTCAGCCGTTTGCAGAGACCGTGCTGGATAAGCTCACAGAATGTTTGAACGAGGAAAACGAAGATAATGGAGTACAGTGCATGAAAATCATCACCTCACTGCACAAAGCGTTCAAATCCAATCTTTTTGAAAAGGTACAGCCGTTCGTGGATTTCATCAACCAAATCTACGTGAACATCCCCGAGGTTGTTCAAGAGCAGTTTGGATCTGGCGATTCTGTTGTGGAAGACGATTCAGAGCTTCTTTCACCCTCAGGAGAGATTGACGACCAAACCAGCCACCAATTGGCGAAGGCTACACACTCATTCAAGACTCTGGCTGAATGTCCCATCACGATGGTATCGCTGTACTCATCCTACAAAGAGCTATTTGACACTTCGTTACCGGCATATATTCCCCACGTCATCGACGTGCTGACCTTGCAAGCCCCCAAACAGGCCGAGGCCCATGCTGAGGCCCAGGCTAAGGGCGAGTATCTGATATCCATTTCGCCAGCCATTAAGAATAAGGACGCATATGGCGATTTCATCCTCGGCCAGGTCAAAGCGGCCTCGTTCCTGGCATACATATTCATCAGACGGAACACACAGACAGTGTTGAAACAGTACTATTCACAGATTCCCGATCTGATCATCAGGTTGCTACAGGATTGTCCTAGCAAGTTGTCTGCTGCCAGGAAGGAACTGTTACATGCTACGAGACATATCTTGTCAACGGCCTTCAGGGATATGTTCATCTCCAAAATTGACATGTTTTTCGATGAACGTGTTTTGATTGGTGACGGACTGACTGCCCACGAGACACTGAGACCTCTTGCCTACTCTACGGTGGCAGACTTTGTTCATAATGTTCGTTCCAAACTGAGTCCTCCACAGATATGGAAGAGTGTTGAGGTATACTGCAAAAATCTTCAGGACCCATCATTGGCGCTGACTGTGCAGATCATGAGTGCGAAACTTCTTTTGAATCTCGTCGACAGGATTATGAACTTGGAGTCCAAGTTTGAGGGAAGACAACTGTTCATGCTGATAATTGATGCTTATAGCAAGAGGTTCAAGGCATTGAATCGCCAATACGAGAACATCATGTATCATCACAAGGACTTTGAGTCCAAGGCCCATGCCAAGCTGGAGGCCAGGAAGGAGGTGATTGGCCATAACAGTATATTGCCTGGAGACGAGAATGCCAGTACTCAGACCGAGAAAGTGCGTGAAGTTAATTCGAGCGAAATCAAGCCTGAAGATGATCTAATGGATATAGACCCAGAGTCTTCGGCCTCTGACCAGCTGGATACGCTCAACTTTTTCGATATTCAACGCTCAGCTCCGATTCAGATCTCGCCTTTGACCCAGGATCCTTACAAAGATTCCCGTTATCTTTTCCGCACTCTCATGACATTCTTGAAGTCGGTCATGTTTGGCTTGAAGAAGTGCAATCCTCCTCCTTCAAAGGATTACAACCCCCAGACGTGGAACGAATCTGCTCGTATTTTTACGAACGAGGAACTGGAGATTCTGCGCGAGCTATACAGAGAATGTGTCACTGGTTTGAGATTCTTTCAGAGCTCTACTCCCACTGTTCCTTCTTCTGTGATGCGCCAATCGTTCGATATAAGCGGCCCAAGCTTACCGATTACCTCGTCCAAAGAAGAAAAGGATCTGATGGAGATCTTTGCCGCTATGTTCATACCCATTGATCCAGCCACATTCAACGAGATTGTGGATGCTGAGATGCCTGCTATGTACGAGGCCATGTTGAAAAATGCCGCATTATTGCACATTCCTCAGTTCTTCCTGGCAAGCGAGGTGACCTCCTCAAACTTTTCAGGCATTTTGATAAAGTTCTTGAAGTCAAAACTCGATGAGCTTGGAGAGGTTGACATAATCAAGTCGAACATTCTGATAAGACTCTTCAAATTGTGTTTTATGTCGGTGAATCTGTTTCCTTCTGCAAATGAGACTGTTATCTTGCCTCATTTGAACAGTTTGATTTTGAAATCTTTGGAGCTGACCACAACTGCACAAGAGCCAATCGTCTACTTTTATTTGATCAGAACACTGTTCAGAAGTATTGGTGGAGGAAGGTTTGAGGCACTGTACAAGGAGATCATGCCTTTGCTTCAGGTGCTTCTGGAGTCACTCAATAGAATGATCCAGACGGCAAGAAGACCTCAGGAGCGCGATATCTATGTGGAGTTATGTCTCACAGTTCCAGTTAGACTCAGTGTTTTGGTCCCCCATCTCAGTTACTTGATGAGACCTCTGGTATATGCTTTGAACGGATCTCAGGAATTGATCAGTCAAGGTTTGCGCACCCTCGAATTGTGCGTCGACAACCTCACTGCAGAGTACTTTGATCCTATCATTGAGCCAGTGATAGAGGAGGTGATGGAGGCACTATGGAGACATTTGAGACCTCTTCCATACTATCACCAACACTCCCATACAACCTTGAGGATACTAGGAAAACTCGGAGGACGCAATCGCAGCTTTATCTCGCTTCATAAGAATTTGGAGGGAGATACACCCACAAACCAGGAGATCGAGGCACTGTTTAAGATAGAAGGTTTCAGAGAAATGACTCCAGTATCGATCTCGTCGGGAATAACCACCGCATTATCAATCCTGGTTGACCCCAGGTACAAAGCACACTACAGAGTGAACTCGTTCCGGTACCTTTCATCTATTCTGAAGCTTTTCATTGATTCTGACAACATCCCCGACGACCTGGCTTCACGGGTAGAGGAGTCCATTGATGTTCTACTCTCTGACTCAAAGGAAGAGGAGAAGGAGAAAGACAAGTATCAGCTGAAGGCAGACCCAGTCAAAGACATCGCAAAATTCGAAAGAGAGGAAAAGCTCTTGCTCCGTCTTCTGGAAGCATTGTTTTACTCTGTGTCCATCGACGAGGTCAGAGAGGAAGCCCAAGTTCTCATCAGAGGTATTTGCAACCATTATGTTCTGTTGCATTTTGGCAAGAACGTTGTGGAAAAGAGAAAGTTCAACAGGCCATTTTCAGTCAATAGCCACGAAGGCAAGATTGCATTGAGCGAGAACACTATCTTTGATGCGATCTCCTATGGTTTGAGTTTCTACATCAAGTCCGTTCGCGAAGAGGCTGTGGAAGCCATCAAGATCATCTTCAATGCAGCTGTCACTCTGTTTGGCTCCGTCGAGAAAGCAATTGTATTTCCAATGGTCAGGGCCATGGTGTCAAAGTTCATCCATTGCTGTTTTGAGGAGGCTTACTACAACAGACTCGGTGGTTGCATAGGACTGAAGACGCTTCTGAATGATCTGGAAATTCCGATATCATACTTCGCCTCCAGGCAATTGGAAATATCGAGAGCAATGTTCTTTGTGCTCCGCGATACTGCCTCTGATGTTCCCTCAGAGGTATGTAATGTTGCCAAAGAGCTGGTTATCAAGATCTTGAGAGACTGCAACAAGGAGCTGTCAAAAGCTGAGGTGTTCCAAAATTCGTTCCAGGGGATTGTCAGTTCGCTGGTGTTTGATTTGAGCAATGCTAACGAAGTGGTCAGACAGACTTCCCAGTTATGTCTGCAGACTTTGTCGGATGTTACGCAGGTTCCAGTCGCAACCATGATTGGTCCATGCAAAAGCATATTGCTGGCCCCTATCTTTGCAAAACCTCTGCGAGCACTTCCATTTCAAAACCAGATTGGAAATATCGATGCTATCACCTTTTGTCTTGGTCTGGATGATACCTTTTTGGACTTCAGTAATGAGTTGACACGTCTCTTGTCGGAGGCTCATGCTTTGGTTGATGCCGAAGACGAGTCTTTGATCAGTGCACACCGCATATACGAACACAAGACATCACAACAGCTCATCAAGTTGAGAGTTGTTTGCATCAAGTTGTTATCTCTTGCACTTATCAAGCCTGATTTCTCTAAGAGTGGTCCTCAGATTCGCATTAGAGTTCTGTCTGTGTTTTTTAAGGCGTTATGCTCCAAATCAACGGAGATCATCAATGCAGCTTACGATGGGCTGAAGGCTGTTCTTGCTCAGAATAACAAGCTTCCAAAAGACCTGCTTCAAAACGGTTTACGTCCAATGCTGATGAATTTGTCTGATCACAAGAAACTGGCGGTTTCTGGTCTTAAGGCACTTTCCAGTCTTCTGGAGCTCCTTATATCTTACTTCAAGGTGGAAATTGGCCGTAAGCTTCTGGATCACTTGAACGCGTGGGCCCAGCCTGCTACTCTTCATCAGATCGCAAATCAGGAATTGGAGAATAATCCGACCGTCCAGATCATTGTTGCTATTCTCAACATCTTCTATCTGTTGCCCCCCAAAGCATACACGTTTATGGATGAAATCATGAAGACTCTTCTTTATCTGGAGGACAACCTCCATCGCCGCCAGAGTTCTCCTTTCAGAGCTCCAATTGCCAAGTTCCTGAACCGCTTTTCGGAACAGGCCATACAATTCTTCATCTCCAAATTTAGCAGTACCTCTTCCAGCACGAGGTTCGTTTATTTCGTTGCTCTGCCTGAGTGTGAAGCGCTGCTAGAGCAGGCCAAAACAAATCTACCCGCTCTGATGCAGTCTATCACTCAGGAAACAAAGTCTGAAATCAAGTGTACCAAGTTTGCGAACATGATTGGATTGGTGAACTCGATCTCTTCCAGAGACAGTGATTGGTTCAAGGATCAGAAGCCGTTGATGGCTGAACTGCTCACTATAGCCGAGCAATGCTTGCGTTTCGAGAGAGCCGCTCCTTTGATGTCTCCGATTAGATTCCAAGTTACTCAATCTGTGGAGAAACTGCAGCTGTTGCATGTGAGTTTCTTCCGTTTGTGCGGGTCTGGCAGCGATGAAGTTCTGCCGTTCATCAACAAAATCTGTACTCTTGACACTCCTCTATCATCTGCACTCGAAGACTATATATTCGATGATATCGTTAAGTCGGCGGATGCAGAAAAGCGCAAGAACTACCTATTGGAGTCCGTGAAATATGCCACAACTGGTGAATTTTCTCTGAAGACCCAAATCTTCCTCTTCAAGCACATTTTCAACGCTATATGTATCTATGAAGGGTTGACAACGGGAAATCTGTACAGCCTTGAAGAAGGCGATGGTTCTGCTTCCTGGCTGGATTCGCTACGTGAAAAAATCTGGTTAACTGAGGATCAAAGTATAACCAACCATACTTCTGGTTCTATCGATAGCTACAGATTCGAGCTAATGCAAGCTACGGCTCTGGTGATCAAGTACTCTCCTGATCGCATTGCGGAAAATAAGAAGGATGTGATCAAATTCACCTGGAACTTTATCAAGCTTGACGATAGTATCACCAAACAAGCTGCCTATGTTGCAACATCTTACTTCATTGCCGCCTTCAGCACGCCTCCTGAGATTGTCACCCCAGTTTTCACAGCCTTGCTCAAGACTCACCACGTTGATACCAAATATCTGGTTAGACAAGCCCTGGATCTTCTTGCGCCCGTTCTGTCTGAACGGATGGAACCTACTGGGTCCTCAATGACATGGCTCAAATGGCCTCGCAGAGTTCTCCTGGAGGATGGTTTCAATGTGACACAAGTGGTAAATGTGTACCAGTTTATTGTGCAACATTCTGATCTCTTCTTTGTGGCCCGCGATGATTTTATTCCAAACATCATCACGGCTATCGGGAAACTGACGGTTCTCACGAACACTGCTACTGAAAATCAGGTTTTGGCCATTGATATGGCTGAACTCATTTTAGTTTGGGAAACCAAGGCCCGCAAGTTACGAAACGAAAGTGGAGAAGTTCAAGAGGTCAAAGAAGATGCCGATGGAGATCAAGATATGGACAGTGGGGCTACTCCTAGTGTCACTTCTGCTCAATACACTGTGCCATTTGGTCAAAGAGAAACGTGTATCACGTTCTTGATTAGATACATTTGTATCTCACAACAACGTGCCTCAGAGAACGAACTTGGTCAAAGAGCACTGAGGCTACTATATGAACTGCTGGGACCAGATTATTGGTCAGAAGTCACCGTCAAACTATCGTTTTTTGAAAGGTTCCTGGTTACTGCAGACTTCAACACTAGCAACGTCTTGGGATACTGTTTGAATGCCTTGGAGGTTCTTGGTGTTGCTCTGGAATGGAAGCAATCCGAGTGGATTGTCTCCAACCTGGGATACCTCCAAAAGTTGTTGGAGAAGTGTTTGCGCTCTGCCAATCACGATATTCAGGAGGTCTTGCAACGTGTTTTGAGAATTATTTTGAAAGCCCTCAATGACGAATCGCCAGACTCGGAAGAGAAACAGAACGAAGAAGTGAAGAGTTTCTTGGCTTTGCTGGTTAGCATTGTGTCTGAGGACCTGAACAACATGAATTCTGTTGCTGCAGGAGTCACCTTATCTTGGACTCTTGCAAACTACAAGCCAGAAGTTTTGGACTCGCTCGTACCATTGATCATGCGTACACTCAGCAAGCTGGTCAAAGATCATATATCTATCACCATCCAGGGTAGACAATCTCAAGCCTCAGAGTCAGCTGCAAGTTCACACACCAGCACAGCCGACGAGGCCAAGATGACTACAAAACTGCTGGAGAAGATTCTGAATCTTTCGGCCATGAGAATTGCAACTTTGGGAGACCAAAGGAGAATATTCCTTTCTCTTCTTGCCCAGCTCATTGATCGTTCGGCAGACAAAGATCTTTTGCAAAGAATCATTGAGATTGCTAGATCATGGGTATTCTCAAAGACAGATCTTTTCCCTACAACCAAAGAGAAAGCCGGTATTTTGGGAAAAATGATGGTTTTCGACTTGAAGGGAGACCCTACTCTTTCAAAAGACTTCTATCAGATCATTGTTGACATCTTCAAGGATGAAACACTTGAGTTCAGTGAGCTTACCGTTCGTATGGAGCAACCATTTTTGGTTGGAACGAAATTGGCCGAGGTGGAAATTCGTGAATCATTGATGAGCATCCTTGACTCAAGTTTGGAGAAAGACATTAGTAAAAGGTTGTACTATGTCATAAGGGAACAGAACTGGGAATATCTTGCTGAGTATCCATGGTTGAACCAAGCACTGCAATTATTGTACGGCTCTTTTGACCTAGAGAAGCAGTTGAAGTTTGCTCCAGGTGAGTATCAACTCCAGAGTTTGGGCAATATCACCGAAACACTGCCTGATGTATCCCCCATTGAAAAACCAAAGCAGTCAATTCAAGACTTTGTCAGCGCGCATGAAGAGTTTATGAAGACTCATCTGAAGGTAATCGCTGGCGATATCATTCGTCCGCTTGTGGACATCTCATACCAGAGCCCAGAAGCTATCCACAATGCTTGGCTCAGTGTGTTCCCTGTTGCCTACAAGTCAATTGACCGCAGGGATCAGACTGATTTTATGGCGTCTTTGGTAACACTCTTGTCGAAGGATTATCACGTACGTCAACAAGATTCCAGACCAAACGTGATCAAGTCGATGTTGGGTGCGGTCGCTAGGTGCGATGAGCTTCAGCTTCCACCTCATTTGGTAAAGTATCTGGCATCAAACTACGATGCCTGGTACAACGGTATTAAGATTCTCGAGCAAATCGAGTCTGGTAGTATTGACAATCAGAAAATCAAGGAAGCCAACCGTGATGCCTTGGCTGAGGTGTATTCGAGTCTGCAAGAGGATGATATGTTTTATGGTTTATGGAGAAGGAGAGCGAAGTACTTTGAAACCAACGTTGCTCTTTCTTATGAGCAACTTGGCTTGTGGGACAAGGCTTTGCAGTTATATGAAACAGCTCAAATCAAGGCTAGAAGTGGCATTTTGCCATACAGTGAGTCTGAGTATGCTTTATGGGAAGACAACTGGATTCTGTGTGCAGAAAAACTGCAACATTGGGATATATTGACAGAACTTGCAAAGCATGAAGGATTCACGGACCTGCTTCTTGAATGTGGTTGGAGAGTGGCTGATTGGATGGCTGACAGAGAGCCTTTGGAACAATCTGTCAAGGCTGTCATGGATGTTCCTACACCAAGAAGACAGATGTTCCAGACATTCCTGTGTCTTCAGGGTTACGCGCACCACAAAGAGTCGATCCAGGATGTCACGAGATATTGTGATGAAGGAATCCAGCTTGCCTTGAGAAAGTGGCATGGACTACCGGAAAGGGTCACAAATTCGCACGTATCTTTGTTGCACATATTTCAGCAGTATGTGGAGTTTATGGAGGCCAGTCAGGTTTACAGCAGTTTGGTCACCACGAACGCTCAGAATTTAGACGTGAGATCTCAAGAACTGAAGAGAGTGTTGCAAGCATGGCGCGAGCGTCTTCCTAATGTTTGGGATGATATCAACCTCTGGAACGATTTGGTCACATGGAGGCAACATGCGTTTGCTGTGATCAACAAGGCTTATATGCCATTCATTCCAACTCTTCAGCAGTCCAACGGTAATAGTGGAGGAAACTCATATGCTTATCGTGGATATCATGAGATTGCCTGGGTGATCAACCGCTTTGCACATGTTGCCAGAAAACATAATATGCCTGAGGTTTGCATCAACCAGTTGACCAAGATCTACACCTTGCCAAACATTGAGATTCAAGAAGCCTTCTTGAAACTAAGAGAACAGGCGAAATGTCATTATCAGAATCCTAATGAGCTGAATACCGGTCTTGATGTTATTAGTAACACCAATTTGGTGTACTTTGCTACACAACAAAAGGCTGAGTTCATCACTTTGAAGGGTATGTTCTTGGCTAAGCTGAATGCGGTCGAAGAAGCTAATCAAGCATTCGCTACTGCTGTTCAGATTGATCTCAACCTGCCAAAGGCATGGGCTGAGTGGGGTTTCTTCAATGATAAAAGGTTCAAGGAGAATCCTAACGATCTGTCTTATGCTAAGAATGCTATTAGTTGTTACTTGCAAGCTGCAGGTCTGTACAAGAACAGAAAGACCAGAAGATTGCTTTGCCGTATTCTTTGGCTCATCAGCTTGGATGATGCCAGTGGTTCTCTGGCCGAAGCTTTTGATTCTCATCGTGGTGAGATTCCTGTTTGGCATTGGGTTACTTTCATTCCTCAGCTGCTAACTTCTTTGTCTCATAAGGAAGCACGTCTTGTTCGCCAGGTCTTGATCAGAATTGCAAAGATGTATCCTCAAGCGCTGAACTTCCAACTTCGCACCACCAAGGAGGACTTTGCTGTTCTGCAACGCCAAACCCAACAGGCAAGCCAGAACCAGTCTCAAAGCGCACAGACACAAACCCAAACGCAATCAGCCGGTCAAGGATCAGCTGATAGTGCTCAGCAGAGTTCACCAGCGAATACAGCGTCCACAGCCAACACTGCTGGAAACAATGTTCCAGGGAACGTTAATTCCAACCAAAGTCCGCCAGCTTCAGCTTCGCCTCAAGCAAACTCACAGGGACAGTTCTCTGTCAATAATCGCCAACCATGGGAGCATGTGGAGGAGATTATGGGTATCTTGAAAACTGCCTACCCTCTGCTGGCCTTGTCTCTGGAGTCTCTTGTTGATCAACTCAGTCAGAGGTTCAAATGCGACGCCGATGAGGATGCTTATAGACTTGTGGTGGCCTTGTACAATGATGGTGTTCAATATTTGAATAGACTGGGCAATCCGAAGGAAGATGCCAGATTGCCACCTTCAACAGAGGCGAACATCATTCGTTTTGCTGATTCCGTTTTGCCTGAGCACATCTTGCCTGAGTTTGAAGCCGATGTTATAGCAAGCAAGCCTAACCTGGAGACTTACATCTCCAAGCTAAGAAAGTGGAGGGATTGCTTGGAAGAGAGATTGGACAGAGCCTTTGGTAAGATAAATCTGGAGAGGGTTTCGCCTCATTTGAGCCAGTTCCACCACCAGAAGTTTGAAGATATCGAAGTTCCTGGGCAGTACTTATTGAACAAGGACACCAATAGCCACTTTATCAAGATCGAGAGGTTTATGCCTACACTGGATTTGATCAGAGGACCTATTGCATGCTACAAGAGAATGACTATAAGAGGTCATGATGGTAGTCTCCATCCGTTTGCTGTTCAATTCCCTGCTGCCAGACATTGCCGCAGAGAAGAGAGAATATTCCAGCTTTTCAGGATCTTCAACGATGCTCTTTCGAGAAAAGTTCAGAGCCGTCGTCGTAACATTCAGCTCACTTTGCCAATTGCCGTTCCTTTGTCTCCTCACATCAGAATCATGACAGATGATAGCCGGTACATCAACATGCTTGCAGTATATGAGGACTATTGCTGCAGAAAGAACCAGAACAAGGATGAGCCATTTGCCTACACTATTCAAAAACTGCGTGCGGCCTTTGATCCTCGTTTGCCCAAGCCCGACTTGACCAGTGTGAAGACTGAAATTCTGGGTGCCATCCAATCTATGTTGGTTCCATCCACGGTGTTGAAGGACTACTTCACAGGAAACTTCCAGAACTTCCAGGATTTCTGGATATTCAGAAAGCAATTCTCGTCTCAATATGCATCCTTTATCTTCATGACATACATGCTATGCATCAACAGTCGTCAACCTCAAAAGATCCACATCAACCAGGGTTCCGGTACAATTTGGACTTCCGAGATGCTGCCTTGCAAGTTTGCTAGTGGCAGAACCCACAGCACCGCCTATGCTAACAGTAGCTTGGATGTCTCTGCTCAACGTGCTTCTCCTCTATTTTTCAACAACGAGTCTGTTCCTTTCCGTTTGACTCCAAACGTTCAGAAGATGATCGGTGACTCTGGTCTGGAGGGCATTCTGTCCACCTATATCATGGTCATCGCCCAGTGCTTATCTGGTCAAGAGTTCGACATGGAACAGTACCTGAGTTTGTTCGTGAGAGATGAAATAATATCTTGGTTTGCTCAACAACACCGTCCTAATGCTCAAGATCCTCAGCTTCGTGAAATTGTCCGCGTCAACGTCGAGTCCGTCGTCAGACGTGTATCCCAACTTGGTCAGATGGGCAATGGCCAGAACATTGCGTCTCAACATGTGTTGAACTTGATTTCTCTGGCTGTTAACCCAAGAAACCTTGCAACTACAGATACTCTGTGGATGGCATATTTCTAAATATTCCTGTTATTTTGTGTACTATTATGCTGTATTATGCTATATTATTATTTTCTATGCAACAAACTGACTATCCACAAGCCTTCTGTCTTCAACTGGAAGATCAACATCGTGGGAATACATTTCCACAGCAGCAGTAGTACTGTGATTGACACATCTATGTATGCGTACTCCATAGAGCAGTGTCGATGCAACGGATAAGGCACTTTTTCAGGTTAGTTGGCATGAAGTTGAAAAGGAATCATAGTGTGGTATACCTCTTACAGCGTAACGAGAGTAACCCCCAATGACAGAGAATACGAAACCTCGAGGAAATGAGTTATATCCTTCCCAGTTTTCTGACAGGGCGGCTCAGAGCACCCTTTACTCAAGATGAACCTATCATCAGAAAAAAGTATAGCAATCACTGACCATATGGTCAATACCAAGGCAGCTAGTTGAAGAGAACACAATGCCACAAAACATCGGAAACACAACAAAGAAGGGCCTGACCTTTCCACCATTGGCCAAAGGACTATACTGTATAGCGTCTTCGTTTCGAAGGTTGGACGTTAGAGCCATGCTCGCTAGACCAGAATTTGGTTTCCACATACCAGAAGGAACAGATAGAGCCCACAGGCCGTAGCCACACGCGGTCTTCCGCTAATCTCATCCATTGGAAACAGAGCATAAGCTGAGAGGTATTGACAAAACAGTGAGATGCTCAAAGAACGACACACTATTTCGCAGCATTTATCGGGAAATACAGAATTCCAACCGACAATGTCCAAGACGTCATGCTCACCCAGAACTTGAATATCCGGCGAAAATAAAAGGGATCTAACGCTGGGTCTAATTGTCGACATTGTCTTGAGACTCTGGAGAACAATGCAATTGGTTGCAAAATTTACCCGCCTTATTCACACTTTTAAATAAGCGCCCTATTTTTTCTCGCTTTTAGCGTGCGGCGGTACAGCCTTCACGTAAGCACTGACCTTGCTGAAAAATTGCCTTTCCAATTGACAAACTACCGATTGAGACTCGAAGACTCCTTTACTGATCCAAACGCCCCATGATCCCATCATATTAGCCATGAGAATATCCGTGAACAGCCTGTCACCCACAACTGCCACTTCATGGGGACCACTCACCACCTTATGCTTGAGGAAGTAATCCATGATATCGACATGACATCCCGGTTTCTTCGTAGAATGGCGGAAAACTTTGACTCCGGTATTTTTTTCTAAGACCTCTGCCTGTATGTGATCCAGATCATCGTTAGTTCCAGCCGAATTGCTGACTATGAGTAGCTGGGCATTGGGGTAATTGGATCTGAGATCATTCCATTTGGACTTATGATATGGGTTAGTTGATTGTAAAAAAATCCAAGCTTTACAAACGGCTTAACAGAAAAACTTACCTCATATTCAGGCCACACCTTGTCGTCGTGGTTTTTCGCGAAACAATTATCTTTGTCCAAAACAACGGCTTTGATCTGTGTACTGATAGACTGTGGGAATCGTATTGGCACTGGAAGGTCTGCGAAGGTCTCCACCTGCAAATGAGGCATTGCCAACGAGGGCTTGACCAAAAGTTTGGAGACATTCAACGTCGCACTGATATTCATGGTGCAATCTGTTTTAATTTCCAACTGAATATTACAATTATCATGGCACTCTTCCCTTCTCCATTTTTCACCTTCTCTTAAAGAACGTGCCCATGCTAATCTGGACCTCTAATCTCTGTCTCCATTTTTCATCAAAGAAAAAACTTTTGACGACTGAAGGCTCCACTAAACCACACCAATTATCCACATGTCAGCGCGAAAGGAGGCTCCAAGAAAAGCCAAAGGTCCTAGCAAGGCCCGTAGTCAAAATAGCTCGGGTAGGACTCCTGGGGGTTCGCGCAGTCCGGCGGTCAGTCAGAAACCCACCGCTCAGCAGGTGCAGGACGAAGATCACAACGATCTCCAGTGCATTATTTGTACGAATGATTTGGTATACGCAGCTTTGTTGCCATGTGGTCACACAACTTGTCATGAGTGTGCCTTAAGGCAAAGGGCTTTGTATGAGAAAAAAAGCTGTTTTGTTTGCAGAACCGAGCAGCCGAGAACCACATTCACAGATCTGATTACGAAGCAGTTCTCGGACTTCACGACGGCCGATTTTGCCAGCAGCAATGAGACTTATGGGATTGATTTTACGTCTGAACACGTCAAGGAAGAAGCTATGAAACTGCTGAGCAATACCTGTCCCATGAAGCAGTGTGATGCAACAGAGTTCCCTTCTTTCAAGAAACTCAGTGAGCATGTGAAAAAGGCTCATGACAGGCTTTATTGTTTGATCTGCGCATACCACAAGAAGGCATTTGTTTCGGAGTTAAAATTATACACACCTAAGCAAATTCACCAGCACCAGGTGAAGGGAGACGAAGAAGGGTTCCATGGTCATCCGGCCTGCAAGTTTTGTGCTGGGAAGAGGTTTTACTCTTCAGACGAGCTTTTTGTTCACATGAGGTCTGATCACGAGAAATGTCATGTTTGTGAACAGATTGACTCGACTGAACCTCAATACTTCAAAGATTACCCGCAGCTGGAAAACCATTTCAGAGCCACTCATTACATATGCACCGTTCCCTCGTGTTTGGAGCAGAAGTTTGTGGTTTTCAGAGACGATCTCGATCTTAGAGCGCATATGTTGAAGGATCATCAGGACATAGTTGGACGCAATAACAATCTGTTTCAATTCGGTGTCAGTGATCACGGGTTTGGGTCGCAATTATCGACGTTCCGTGCTCCTACGCAGCCGACACGAAATGGACGTAATGAGTCAGAAGAGTCCAAAGATTCTATTGAAACAAGGAGAAAGCGTCTGAATGAGAGAGCTCGGTTTTACCTGAACAATTCGTCCGAGGATTTCAGCGAGTTCGTTGCTATCAACTCGGCATTTGATGCAGGCACTATGCCGGCCTCTGTCATTAACGAAAAGTACAAAGTGTTGTTCAAGAAAAACCCAGAAGCTGATATCTCGCTTCTTCTTTTTGATCTTGCAAAGCTTTATCCCGAGACTTCAGAGAAAAGAATGCAATTGAACGCTATTACGGGATCGTCTACGCCTAAAGGCGAGGAGTTCGACAAGCTGTTCCCGGCCCTTCCAGGCACCACACCCGAATCTCGAGTGGTGATCTCAGGTTGGAATAACTCTCAGACTCAGAAGAAAAAGAAGGCCATAAACTCGGAGCTGTTTCCACAACTTTCTGGAGGTTCTTCGAGTTCTCCCAGCATCTCCAATATTCCTTCGGTTACTAGGTCCTCCAAACCAGTGAGACTGAATGTCTACAATGGACCCAGCTCTGCTTCCTCCTCAAAAACTTCATGGGCTTCTCCTAGTGCTGGTTCTAAAGCTCCAAAGATAGACACTTCCAAGTTTCCAGCGCTAGAAGCTAGAGAGACAAAGTACAGGCCACCCAGAGTGAATCCCGTTCAGACTGGTCTTGGTCAATGGGGTTCACCAAGTCTTGCGGGATCAGGATCAGCCAGTCCAATCAGTGGTAGTTCGTCTCATTTAGACTTGTCGTCATTCAGTGAGGCTCTTGATGCCTCCAGGAATGGCACAGAAAAAAACAGAAAAAAGAAGGGCAAGCAGTTGCTAATCCATTATGGGCTATAGTGAATAGACAGATATCTGTGACAATCTTCTAAATAGTATCATATTGCCCTAATATTCCCTCTTCATCTCAATGGCAATAAATGCTGTTCCAAAACAGGTTGTCTGCACAACGGACAATGAGGGTTCTCCCTGCACCAGTCCAATATACAGCCCCAACAGAAAAAGTGGCCGCATTGCGCGCAAGACGGGTTAGTCATATATGACAGACACAGCATGCACTTTCGCGAATCCTCGGGGATATAAGGTAGAACATCCGGGTCTGACAGATCAATCGCCGACTCGAACTGGTTATCTTCGTCCTGGATAGGAGCATCATAGAATACACCGTCTCCTTCATCATTATTGTCATCCTCCGCGCTGGCATTTACCTGTTTCAATTTCTCCTGTTGAATCACCGAGTCCACCTTTCCAACTCCCTTGAGAAACAACTGCAGCATAATCAACGCACCCAGCAACTCGTAGTTACCCTTAGGGGCATTTTGCTCATTGACCTTGTGACCATAAGCATACCGCATTCCAAGCAGTCTTTTTGAAAAATTGTAGTAACTCCCGTAAAAGTAGAAAATCGCAATGTGAATATTCAGTAACACATCAACAGCCTTTACATAAGAAACGGCTTTGAAAAATCCCAGCAATCTCCTCTTAACTTTGGAAGTCGCAGTCTTCTCATCTTCCTCTTTTTCCTCACGAAGTTGCACACGCCTCAACCATCGCGAAATATAATAGGGCAACACCGTATACGAGAGAATAAATGTCAGACGCGTCAGCACCTTGGGAATCCTCTTCTTGTTTCTTGACACGTATATCAAATCGGTATACTCCTCGCCCAACGTCTTGGAGCCTAGTAGAGTGGTTAGCGCAAGATACAATGCTTTTGCACCAACGGTTATTTCCTCCGGGTGTGTATGGACCATTCTTTGGCCTTTGAATATTTGTATCACATTTTGAAGTTTACCACGAAGAACGTTTTCGAAATATGAGTCCTTCTGGTTCGCCCTCACTGATTAGGTTAGTACGCGGGGAAAGATGAGCAATCAATATTTGTTGGTACTCACCAATAACGGGGGCATTTGCATCTGTGAGATACGTTTCCAGAGCTGGAAAGGTCACATTATCTGATTCCGGTTCCGACATCTGTGTTTCTTGTTGTTTTTACGGCTGAAGAAAGAAAGACATACATGGATGTTGGATAGAGGCTATTCCCAATCTCATGAAGCTGTCGCCTTCTATCGTGTCAATAACGATTCTAAGATTTTCTGTCAAGACTCAGGCGTGTCAGTACGTTGCATGCTTTCTGAAACCACTAATCGCTTAGATAGCCGTAATCAGGCACAGTCATAACGGTTTCTTGAGCTGGTAGCTTATTTGGAAATGTCAGCTCCTGCGATTAACAGACTGAACATGCTGAGCCAGCATTTTCGAAGAGTTGAGGAGAAAGATGTTGGCGGCCAGTTTCCCGAGTTGCCAGTGAGGGAACGGGAAGCATACTTTGCCAACGTCCTCAGATCAAGGGCAGTTCAGCAGAGAAGTGGACTGGGGCCTACTCCCGCAACTGGTGTGAAGAAGTAGGATATATGCTATAAGGGTGTATGTGGAGATACCGTGGTTTGTACCGTGGTTTATACGTTTACCCAGAACAATGCGAATGCTCGGGTTCAAGGTATTGCTAGCATTGATGTAAGGAGTTGTTTCTTCACTCTAATTCTTCGCGGGAAGAACATAGAAAGGAAAGCTCTACCAAGGAAACTATTCAAATAACCTAAAGGTGCCGAAAAGACAACTTTTAAATATTGCTAATTATGTACAAATTTTTGTGTTCCTCGGAAAGGTTTAAGGATTCCCAAATTTTTTAATAAAATGTAGATTAGTCCAAAAAGTCCAAGCTCATCTCAGGTATCTCCAAATTTTTCAGACGTTATGCAGACATCCATACTAACTGTTTCTACGCTTACCACAGTCCACTCTGCTAACAATGAAATACATCATCGAGCACATGGAACAGGGCTTCACCGAATGGGTGATCCTGGAATATTTGTGCGTGTTGTCTGAGATTGGAAAGGAGAATCTGATTCTGACCTCGTTGCCCGTTGGAACTACCGAGCAGGACATTCCTTTGAAGCTACGTGAAGCTGGACTCCAATGGACCACAGAGGAAGTGATAAACGTGATCGAGGATGTTTCAAGAGTGTGTCTTCTTGATCCTCGCGCTGACACTGATCTTGTACCCGAAGATAGCGAGAAATTTGAATACTTTGTCTTCGGAGGTATTCTAGGAGACCATCCTCCCAGAGACCGCACTGGCGAATTACGCAAAAAGTACGGTTTTGCTGGCAGACGTCTCGGAAATTTGCAGATGACCACAGATACTGCCATAAGAACGACCCAGTTAATCGTGGCCAAAAGTATCAAATTTGAAAACGTGAAATTCATCGACTATCCAGAAATCAGGTTTAGCAAGCACGAAGCTACAGAGATGCCTTTTAGATACGTGCTGGACGCCGAGGGAAGAGCCATTCTTCCTCCTGGAATGCTTGATTTGATAAAGAAGGACTCCGAGCAAACGCTGGATGACCTCCTATGACTTATATAGTTCTTGTAATAAAAACCCTGCAAAGTCCTCGTCCTCAAAGTATTGAATGTGAGACCCTAATGCGGACAATAGGGATAATTCAAACAGTCTTTCCGGCATTACATAGTCAACTCTTCCGTTCCTATTAATTGCCAGCATTTTTCTGCGCAATTCTTCGGGGACTTTCTTCTTGTTCACGTTCTTCTGTTGGTGCTCCTTCTCCCCGCTAAATAGAGTATCCAATTTTTCACCTAGGTCGTCTCCCATGCTGGTGAGACTCTTAATATGAGAGTTGATTCCCGAAGTAGCGAATGATATGGATTGGGGAGAGAAATCTTTCATCCTCAAATCCATCATAGGCTCACAACGATAAGCAACGGGATCCGTGGAGTAAAAAATATTGTAGTAGCTGTTCACCTTCAAGGCCTGGACAGGATCCAGATCGACATTGCTATCATCTGACACCTGAACCTGCGATCTAGAAGCGATATTTTGTTTCTTCAAAAGTTTGAAAACGGAGACTGGTGATCCACATGAAAAATAATTCTCCACGTCAAATGCCAAATGCTTTCTCCGATCAAAATTCTCCACTTTATCTGGCTGCGATGCAAGGATATCGAAGAAGATAGCTGAACCAAGCGAATGGCCTAGCAAGCTGACTTTTCCCTTGAAATTGGGATTCTTCTCAAGATATTTCTCATAAAGCGAGTTCGATTGTTCGATCACACTCTCCAATATCTGCGTTTTGTATTCGGGAACATAATATAGTAAAATGTCCAGGACGACATCGCCCAGAACGCTTCTCAGCTGACGAATGTTATCAACCGTTATATCGTCCAGCGAGGGCAATCTTTGTTCATCAGCTCCTTGGAAAGGGCGTTTAGTCGAAAAATCAACGTTATATCTCCATATTATTGGCAATACTTGAACTTTGCAGTTGTTCGCATCCCCATTATTATTTGGCATGGCGGCCATTTTTATCAATCTCTCGTTACCCTGATACACACTCTTGATGCCTTTTCTCAGGTTATTGCATGTGTGTATGAAATTCACACTGTCAATTTTGGTTCCGAGACTTTGTCCAATTCCGTGTACACAGAATACCAGATGATCAACCTCTCTATCACCAGCGTTCTCAGACTTAGCGGGCTCGTTGGTATAATCGCCTTTAACCTCAGCTTTGAACTTCTCATTGGAGTTATCAAGACCCAGCCAATCCGTCTTGACAAAGTCCAGAATCGACTCTTCTTGAGTCGGGTTGCTGGGGTCGGAACCCTTCTTATTTTCGGCCTCTCCTTTTGGCATTCCCTGATACCCTCTGGTAACCTTTTTACTTCCAACAGGCGGAACGAAGGTCGTATCTGCAAACAAATCCATTTGAAGTTTAACAAACTTGGACCCCTTGCCATATAGATACACGCTCTTTCCTGCAAAGACAGCCACCTGTTGCACGGACAGGTCTTTATCCGGAACACTAGGCGAATAGCAAGCAACAGTTGCGGTTTTGAGGTATTCAATTTCATCCGTCAATTCCTTCATAATTGGCTTTTTGGATTGAACTTCCGGGCTATGAAGGAATATCTGCTCCAATTGATCAGAAATGGGTCCTGGAAGTGGCAAATTCTCGTGGAACCAGAGTCCTCTCCGGATTTCGTAAACCGCTCCGCTCCAATACGTAGGTCTCATTACGAATTCTCGCAGATCACATTCAAATAGGTTGTCCTCATTTACTTGCACCAAAAGCTCTTCCGATACATCATCACCTTCTATCAGCTTCTGGTAGGTTTTCTCCAGGTTCTGGGAATCAAACTTGGCAAACGGAAGAAACTCCTTCGGTCTTACCGACTGAGTGTAGTTGAACTCTGGCGGTTTGGAGTCCGGAATATCCGTTGCGTAGAACCATTGTACTGCAGAAGTGGAATTCCACCGTATCCTAACAGAAAATGGACTTAAAAAGCGTACAGATGGTCGAGTTAGCAGCATATGGTTTGAAATTTAGTTAATAAAGGTGGTGAAATATTAAGCCTCTTCAAACGAGATATGCGGTGGCCGAGATGCATGGTCCCATTTTCACAGGTCCCTCAATTGACCTGAGCCGCACGTACTATTTAGTATTTTGAACTGCATGTAAATGCCTTTTCAAAAAGTTTTTCTACTCTTCAAAGGTATATGTATAGCTATAACCATGATTCCATTTATTTTACTCAGCATACCGTAATCCACTCAAGCGCCAATGATCTGTGGATGGTTCACCAGACCCTTCTGACCAAGTCTGTAAAGATAGGTCCACCTGTCTCCCGTCTCACTCCATGCTCCTGGCCAACACCATGGATATGGTGGATTGTTGTTGTGCAACGAGCCAAAGGTATTTTCACGGTCTCCGTATACCTTGATTTGTAAGATATTGGAGTTCTGGAACGATTCTGGCAACTCAATCTCAAATGGGTCAAACGCAATCACACCAACACGCTTATCATCCAGGGAAATTTCAACAACTGGTCCTTTGAACTCAGCAACTCTCAAAAAGTGTTTCTTCCCTTCTGGAATCTTCAAATCCGCAACGGGGATGTTGTAGATCAAATTTCCACCGTAGAATGGAAGACCTTGCAAAGCATAATCACCAATAGCCAGGGTCTTTGGCAAGTCTACAATAGTGGCAAACTTACCAGTCAAGCTGACACCGAAGTCTCCAAGGATATACAACCATTCCAGAGTAACGAAATCGTTGAAGATGACGGAATACTCGATCACGTGGTGACCAGCCTTGAAAGCTGGCAGTTTCACTTTAGCAATGTCCCAATCAACGAAAAACCCGTCTTCCTTGATCTCCACATCTTCTCCATCAAATTTGAGCTGTAACTGCGAATCGAAGGAGAAGTGGGGTGAAGAATGATGCTCAGTAGCAAGATGAGACTTAGCAACATCAATTTCAGAATTGAACTCAAACCTCAAGTATACACGTTTACTTGGAAGAGTCTTCTTATCCTCAACACAGTAAGGTTGGATAGTAGAGAATCCATGCTTTGGAATTCCACTTTCATTACGCAAAATGTTGTCGAGTCTGCGAATCTCTTCGTCAGTCTCCGACCAAGTTCCGTCTGGCAATTTATGGAAGGCTCTGTCAAGCAAAAGAGGATTTGGGTCTTCCAAGCTGAACCCGACAGGCTCGGCCAACATAAGCTCAGAAATCTGTTTTCTTGGAACAATCTCAGCAGCCTCATATTTGGCAGATTTTGCAGGGATCAAGCGCAACAATAGAGATCCAAGAATATGGAAGGTGTGGTAAAACTCGGTCACGTTTCTCTCAGCATCAACTGTGTAGGCCAAGTCAAACTCACCACCATTGAGAGTATCCAACCCAGTTAGATCCCAGGTTCCCTTCAAAGTGATCAAAGCGTTAGGTCTCTGTTGAACTTTGTCGGTGTTGCACATGAACAACCACCTAGATCCATCAGATTCCTCTCTCATATTGTACAGGATATTCTCTTTATAACGAGAGTAGAGCAGGCACAGAGGATCCTTTGGATTAACGAACTCAAGACCTACTTCTCTGAAAGGAAGCAAGGAATCGTGAAGTGCCTTGTAGTTGAAAGGAATGGACTCACTTTCAGCCACAAGTTTAGAGATAAGTTCTGGTTCGGGAGTGACTTCAACCAAAGATGGGGTTTCACCCATAATGATCACCTTGCCACCATTGGATGCAAATTTAAGCAATCTGTCGTAGGTGGTCTTTCTTAAATTCTTTGCTGAAGGAACGATAATAGCATCGTAGGCCATAGAGCCAACCTCAAACTTATTGGAAATCTTGTCCAAATCGTTCAAGTCTGGCAATAATGACTCAGAAATGTAGTCGAAATCAAGCAATCCGTACAATAGCCACTTGATCAAGGCATCGAAATTCTCCATACGGTGCTGTCTCTCAGCGACAGAGGTCTGCCATGGTCCATAAGCAAGCCAGTAATTCTCAATAGGATGAATAACACCAATTTTGATAACTGCCTTACCACGAGTAAGAGCAGTGTTTAGTCTGGCGTAATGACTCTCCACCAGGGAATACTCTTTATACCATGGAGATTGGTAGCCAATACAGGCTGGGAAATCTCTCTTTGATTGACCTCTCATGGAGACCCATGTAAGGTGGTGAGATCTCATGGTTACTCCCAAAGCAGCGAGCCAATCACCCTGCGACTTGTGGCCTTGGAAAGTGTAGTTCCAATCAGTCACACCATAAGCCTCGCACAAAACACCTTCTCTGTTGTACTGATGGCTCACAGACTGAGCCTGCTTAGCAGTGTGGTACTCATGTTTGTCTTGAAGCATGTCGATACCTGGAAGAGGGAACGCTCTATAGGATCTCATGGCCTCTCCCAAGGCCTCGGTCTGAGTCAGAAGATCTTCCTCGTGCATCATGTGACCTGCAAGAGATATTCCGTGATCCTCACACCATGCAGAAATGTTATCCACAAAAGCCTCGTTGAAACGCTCGCAGACGTGGTCGTGGTAATGGTATCTGGGTTTAGAGGCATTATCTCTAATATCCCAGAATAACTCTGGAACTTTTTGCAACAAAGAATAGCCGTATTTGTCCTTGAAAGTATCTTCTAAGTCTGTAGTCCATGGCAAAAATGCCTCCTCTTGCGTATCCGCTTTCTCAAATGCAGATTTGTGTGAGAACTGCGGCTCATCCGTGAAGATGGACTTGATGGCCTTACCAAACTCGTTTCCAACCTTGGAGTAGTATTTCTCGTGGGTGCTCTGAATAAAAGCATCAATGGCCGTTTTATTGAGAGTATCCACATAAGAAGAGCCATTGAAAAACATGGAAGGAGCGTCGTACTCCAGATATGCGTACCAGACCGAAACTGCAGGATCTCCCTTGGCAGCCGCAACCTCGTTATCGGCCAACTTGGTGTATTTCTTCAAAAATCCAGCCTTGTCCAGCTCAACACTGTAAACACCCACCAATTTACCGTTTTCCATACGAATGGAACCAAGAGTGAATGCTGGTGGCTCGGTGTCTGGGGCTTCACCATATGGAAATTTCGTCATCAACAGATGTTTCGCACGAAATTCTGGGTTTGCCTTAACAACGGCACCTCCACAACTTCCCGAGGGCCATCTGTCCTCATCGTATAGATAAGTGAGCATTCCCCTTTCTTTACCATCTTCAACACAATCCTGCACCAGATCCATGAACTCGTCGCCCATATATTTGGTATCAAGACCAGCTCTGGCATGGATATGGTAGCCTCCGAAACCCATCTCTTTCATCACATCAATTTCATAGAGCAGTTGCTCCTTGTTCAGCTTATTGTTCCATGACCACAACGGAGCACCTCTGTAGTCCGCAGGCGGGTTATTGAACAATTCCAGGGAGAATCCTTCCGTGGATTGAGGGTAAAATTTGGCGCCAGGCATGGTTAGATTATTGGCAAACAAACTTTGGAAGAAGGCTTAGAAGCAAGACGATATAGAAAGGCACCTCACTCTATATAAGCGAACATCCTGATTCCGGATGTGGAAGAAAATCTTGAGACAAAATCTCGAAATGAAGCCAATTAGGCTGGTCGCATTCCCAACTGGAATCAGGCCCTGGCTTCGGATTTTTAAATGCTCCGTTCGGATCATTGTCAGCTCATCGCGGGGACGGGTTGGGGGTATATATTGCACTACCGGAGAATTTAACGATTTCACCCCATTTTGGGGTGAAAATCTTAAAAAACAGAACTAGTCTCTGAAGTGCGCGGGGTCATGCATGCATACCCCATGCGGCTTTTGAATGGGTCTTAAAATTTCAAGATTTTACGCAGCTTCGGGCGAAATATCGTTTGAAATCTTGATTCTGAATTTATGGTTTAGAAGAAATGTGGGGTTATACCCCAAAGGTTTCCAGTGGGAGCCTATGTAGCCAATCTGGGCTTTGGGATTTTCGTATCATTAATCCCAGCCCCGTATATACGCTGCGCTCTTCGATCCGGGGAAATGGTGGTCACCAGAATAGATTATGTAATCACGAAATTCTACATGTTGTCCTAGGATTTTGTATAGCACATTTTACGGTCTCATGACCAGATTCTAGGCTGGTCACCACTTTGTGAGTGTTCACATGAACAATTATGCAGGCGTAGTTCAGCCTTTCAAGTTTCCGGGAAATTTATGGATGCCGAAGGGGGTGTGAGGAGGTTCAAAGAACTGCCCCACATACTTGGGACTCCCTGCAAATCGACGCACAAAGACGCACCAAGAAATTTAATCATATTGAATGGTGTGAGTCGCCGAGTATATAAGTATTTGAAATCCGTAAGGGATCTGGAGGATATGGTCTTGGGTCGGTTAGAGTTTATTGTTCTAAAAATGAAAGACACAACGGAACACATTGAAGAAAACTTTCACGACAACGATATCGATATCGACGCTTCCAGCGAGAAGGGCCCAGTCGTAGAGGAGGAGGTCCCGCTCATGGAGCAACTCAAGGCAGCTAGAGGCGTAATCAAGTACATGGCCATTATCTTCGCGGCTTCTATAGGTATCGGTATCGACTCCATGGTTTTCAGTTTGATGCTGGGGTTAGAGTCATTCAGAAAGGAATACGGATACTGGAACGAGGCTTCACAGGGCTGGGTCATCAAGGCCGTCTACCAGTCAGGTTGGAATGGAGGTTCCCAAGGAACCCAAATTGTGGGTTCCTTGTTCGCAGGTCAGTTCAGTGATATGATCGGTCGTCGTTACACACTTTGTGTTGCCGCTATTATTGCCATTGTCGCCGCAGTAATTGAGGTCACTGCCAAGAATGCTGCTGTATTGGTGGCAGGAAAATGTATTATGGGTTTGGGAACTGGTGTTCTCGTCACAGTTGTTCCTCCCTATCTCTCGGAACTGTCACCACCCAAACTCAGAGGTTACGCTGCGATCGGTATCAACTTCTCTATCTGTTTTGGTCAATTTTTGGCGGCCATCACGGTCATGGGTTGTTCCAGATCATACCCAGGTATCGACGATAACAGAGCTTATAAGGTGAGTCTTTCAGTCCAGTTTATTCTTGTTTCCGTTTTCCTGCTGGTATCTCCAGTTTTGCCAGAATCACCAGCTCTGCTTGTGCAGCGGGGCAAAATCGACAAGGCCCGTGATGTTTTGCACAAAATCTACGGAGAAAACACAGGTTACGACCTGGATGGACATTTAGATTTGCTGGTGGCGCAAGTGCAAAAGGAGACCATCGAGAAGGAACATTCCAAGAACATTTCGTATTTGGAAGTCTTCAAGGGAATTCAGTTCTGGAGACTTTTAATCGTGACTGCTGTGCTTACAGGTCAGCAATGGGTTGGGTTTACGTTTGTTCTTCCTTACATCAACTACTTCTTTGAAAACGCTGGAATCAGCTCTTCTAACGAGAAGACCGTGGGAGTTATGACAATTGCTGTGGGTGGAAATATGTTGTCTTACGTCCTCTTGGAGAAAATCCCTCGGAGAAAGCTGTTCGTTTACGGAGTTATGTTTCTGGGTATTTGCAACTTGCTCACGGGAAGCATGTCATTGGCATCTTCGTCTGCTTCTGGATATGTTTTGGTGGTTTTCATCTGTTTGTGGTCATTTGTCTACCAATTTGCTATTGGTTCTAACGCTTATGCCATCATGGTGGAGATTCCGTCCTCAAGATTGGTACCAAAGACCGTTGCTGTGGCATCTAATGTTAACAGTTTGATTGGGTTTGGTCTGGGATATCTGATTCCTTTCCTTTACAATCCAGATGAGGTCAATATGGGATTGAAAATCATGTATGTGTGGTTCGGAACATCGGTCGTTTTGTTCGTCTTCGTTCTATTTTTCCTTCCTGAGTCCAAGAACAGAACAGCTTTGGAAATGGACCAGATGTTTGAGGAACATGTTAATCCTCTTTACTTCGATAAGGTGCAGTTTACCGTTGATGGAGACTTGATACAGAGCACTGCTGTGAAGGGCTACACTTCGGGATACTTTGCTGCGTTCAGATCAAAGAAGGCTTGGTTGACCAAGACAGATGAGACCGATGTTTAAAAGATGAGGTTTTTGTTTTCGTTCAAAATTTGGATATTCAGGTTCAGTTTAAGTTTTTCGTAGAGAGCTCGGCATGCAGTTACGTAAACTTGATTCCGCTTCTATGCAAAATGTAAAAAATTATGCAGATTATCTTTTGATCCTGAAAGAGCAAAATTATCTTGAAAAGCATTGAATGTGACTTTAATTTTAAACATGAGTTTGAACGGTACAGTGCTCGGGTGTGAATGTTAAGGCCTGGTTCTATCACCTGCATATGTACTATACCAAATCATTGAACATTAGGTGAGTATCATGTCACTCAATAATCACCTGATTCCACCAATAGAACCTATGGATGATAAATAACAGAAGATAATGAGCATCACTCTCTGCATTCGTACGAGTCGGACCGGACCACCGTATCTCGGACCACAACACGAAGCTTTTGATCACCCAGAAATCAAGGAATCACCTCTCCATATAGTATATGATTAATATGAACATCCTGGTTGGTTATGACTTAGTTTTAAACCAGAATTGATTAACCTCCCGATACTAAGCCACTTTAATCAATCCCCACCCAGACTACTCATCCGTTCTACACATTTCTCATATATACAGGTATCATTAAAGAATATCGTCAAAAGTGGCATAATCTTGAGGAGTTTTTCATTTCTCCGACTCCTCAGAAAGCTTATACTTACGCGCTAATTCTGCGCGGCGCTGTCTCTCCTTGGCCTCGTAGTCTCTCCTCTCCAACTCTTCAATCCACAATCTCTCTCTGAGTTTAGCTTTTTCACGAGCAATGTCCTCTGCACTCTTTTCTTCCTTCGCAACATTATCGTAAATCACAGAACCACCCAGTAGCGCCACTATGGTTAGGCCCTGGAACACAACTCTCATTCTGAACCATTTCTGAGCAGTGGGAGAATTACCCTTTCTGATCGCATGGGTTGCAAGACCAATAGCAACACATGTAGCAAGACATCCCAGTGGAACAAGCGGTTGCTGTTTGCACTTGAACTTGAGTTTATCAAGGAAGGTCCTGGCTGGTGTTAGTGACTGGTTCGGAAATAACCAAAACTTAGTGACTTACTCCTCCTCTTGCATTGGCTCATCAAATGAGGATGGATATGATTGCGATGCCATTTCGGGAGAATATAATGAGATTGAAATACTGAGATAACGTCAGAGAAAGAGCACAGAAGCAAGTGCATGATAAACTATGGAGTGAATTCAGACCCGACTCCTGGATGAGCAAACCTTCCTGTTGTGGAATTTGGGGGCTGTCAAATTTCACTGAGCTTGAATCTTCAAATGGGAATGGAAAACTATACTTTGGTGTACGTTTCGCCAGAGTTATATATTATTTGATCAAAAACTGAAGAAGAAATATGATTCTGGTTTCACACAAGCTCAGGAATTTAGTTCAGTTGACTGCAGGCATTTGATTGGTGATATCAAAGAGTGATACCAACATCTGCTTCATACTTATCCATAGTCAGCCATTCCTATTATATGCTTGCTCTACAGCTGATCATTGTAACTACCATGAAATACTCTCGAATTTGCTCATCATTTTGACGGTATCATATCTCTACAGTGCTGATCGTTCACTCTATAGTTAGTCCGTAGTGAATTCCATATTCTGCTCAATGAACCGGTGTGGCTGGTTCTATGGTGCCGTATCCTATATAGCGTTTCATCTACAACCTCAACTACACTGGTGATATCACGTAATTGTTTAATCTATTCATTTTGAAACAACCACAATTAGTCCTCAGCAAGAACAAAATCTTTGAGCTGCTTGTAGGCCTTGTCCAGATCATCGTTAACTATAATCAGATCGTGAGCTCCGGTCTCAGCATAAGCCATTTCAGCACTGGCAGCGGCGATCCTCTTGTCGATAGACTCCTGGGTCTCGGTGCCTCTTCCCTCGAGTCTCTTCTTGAGCTCGTCAATCGAAGGTGGTGCGAGGAACAAGTATCTCGCGTTCAAGTCAGTCTTCTTGA
Organism: Kuraishia capsulata CBS 1993; assembly: GCF_000576695.1. Lineage (NCBI taxonomy): Eukaryota > Fungi > Ascomycota > Pichiomycetes > Pichiales > Pichiaceae > Kuraishia > Kuraishia capsulata. The sequence continues at coordinate 1,541,639 of NW_019172950.1, forward strand.
CCGACTTAACTCCCTGCATATCAATGTCCAAAATGCACGTTCTCTTCAAAACCTCAGCAACCGCCTGGACAGCCTTGATGGTAGTTCCGTAGTAATTGCCGGAGAACTGAGCCCATTCGATGAATTTGTTGTCATCGATGAGCTTCTTGAATTCCTCAACAGTGGAGAAGTTGTAGTCCTTACCATCAACTTCACCCGGTCTAGGGCTTCTTGTTGTGTTGGACACAGAGAATCCGAAACGGTCTGGGTACTCAGCGAACAGTTTTTTCAAAAGAGTGGACTTACCGGTTCCCGAAGGACCGGAAATGACAATAGGACGGCCAACCATGTTTTAAATGCGATTTCGTTTGCAATGTCGTGATATTATTCTTCCATCAGTGAAGCATGAAAGATCGGCTTTCAACACGCTAGCCATTTTCGAGTGGCGGGGCTGCATAACCATGCTGATCTCAGATCCCTTGCGTGGCTGTTAATGCGTGTGGCATCCAGAACCACATTTTTACACGTTGCGAACAAGAGCACTTTTGTCGAGCTCGAGCATATCAATTCGAAACTCTGCAATGTCCTCGTTAACCGTTGAGGTGATTTCGTTTCTGGTCAAGAGAAGCGGCGTCCTGGGTAGTTCTGATACGTTTGACCCTACAGACCCTACGGAGGACGACGGTCAACCCGAGGTGAATATCCCTGATGACGGTGGACTAGGCGAATCGAATCCCGTCGAGAACGAAATATTCTCGTCATGGGCTTTGTTCATTATTTTGTTCCTGCTTGGATCCGCCCTTTGGTCGTCATACTATCTGCAACAAAGAAGAGTCAAGGCGGTTCATGAGACCGTGTTGTCTATCTTCTACGGAATGATAGTAGGACTTATCATAAGAGTTTCACCAGGTCACTATATTCAAGATGCGGTGAAGTTCAATTCCTCGTACTTTTTTAACATTTTGTTGCCACCTATCATCCTCAATTCCGGCTACGAGATCCACCAAGCCAACTTCTTTAGGAACATAGGATCCATTCTGACGTTTGCAATCCCGGGTACTTTCATCAGTGCAATTGTTCTTGGAATAATCCTTTACGTTTGGACCAAACTTGGGCTTGAAAGCATCCATATTTCATTGGTTGACGCTCTTGCTGTTGGGGCAACTCTTTCGGCTACGGACCCAGTCACCATTCTGTCTATCTTCAACTCCTACAAGGTGGATCCAAAACTATACACCATTATCTTTGGTGAGTCGTTACTAAATGACGCCATTTGTATCGTGATGTTTGAGACATGCCAGAAGTTTCACGGTCAAGACCCTACTTTTTCCAGTATCTTTGAAGGTATTGGGCTCTTTTTGATGACTTTCACCATTTCCACTCTGATTGGACTGATCATTGGTGTCCTGGTGGCCTTGATTTTGAAACACACTCATATCCGGAGATATCCCCAGATTGAAACCTGCCTGGTGCTATTGGTTGCTTATGAATCGTACTTCTTTTCCAACGGATGCCACATGTCTGGCATTGTTTCGCTGTTGTTCTGTGGTATCACCTTGAAACATTATGCGTACTTTAATATGTCCAGGAGGACTCAAATTGCCACGAAATACATTTTCCAGTTACTTGCACAGCTTTCCGAAAATTTCATCTTCATTTATCTGGGTTTGTCTCTTTTCACAGAGGTGGAGCTGGTGTTCAAGCCCTTACTCATTATCATCTCGTTCTTCTCCATCTGTGTGGCCAGATGGTGCGCAGTGTTCCCATTATCGCGTCTCGTCAACTGGGTCTCCAGAATGAGAGCCATCTCCCGTGGTGATTCCATCATCACCGATGAGATACCTTATAACTACCAGATGATGACCTTTTGGGCTGGTCTGCGCGGTGCTGTGGGAGTTGCGCTTGCAATGGGAATACAGGGAGAGGCTAAAAACCCATTATTGGCCACTGTGTTAGTGGTAGTGGTGCTTACCGTGATATTGTTTGGGGGAACCACGGCTGGTATGCTTGAGATCCTGAACATCAAAACGGGATGCACCGAAGAATCCGAAAGTGACGACGAATTCGATATTGAAGCTCCAAGACCAAGCTTAACGGATCGTGGTTTGCAAGTTCGTAAGTTCAAAGATGCTCCGTCAAGCTCAGCAGCAAGTATCCCTATGAGTGATACCTACAGAGATTCCAATTCACGTTCACGGAACGGATCACATAACGATCTCATAAGCGGTGGACATTTTTCAAATGCAGACTTGGGACTTGGTGATGTCGCAGACACAGATATGTCGCTTCCCGTGTCCGGTTCAGCAGCCGAAAGCAATGGGTTGTACTCAAATTTGAATTTGAACAACATTCTCAGCATGGATGAGCATGCCAAATGGTTCACCAACTTTGACGAAAATGTGTTGAAGCCGGTTCTCTTGGACCATCCACCCTCCAATTCCCAATCGCCATCCAACGGGAAGCGTTAGAACGCTTGAAGGCAAAAGAGCCTGATAGCGGCCTTATCATACACAGACACAGAAACCTGAACCTGATTGGTCGAACACCTTATTTTGTTATTTGATTCTAAAAGACGATAAAGCATGTAAGATTGCAGTAGCTGCATGGTTACCGTGGGATTGAGGTCGTAGCATGTTGATGATAACTTGGTTGATTATAGATATGACTCTAGTCGTCAGCTCTGATAAAATTTCTGGAAAAGTACGGGAAAAAGTTCCTGAAACTCGTACACCATTTTTAGAAAGATCAAGACCCAATTGAACGTTTTAAGACCAATTGTAACTCAATCACAACATTCTTTGCTATCTTGGAGAACAGCCAGCACGCTAAGACTTTCAAAAGCTACACTTAGCTACATTTCTTTGAACATCTCTGAACGATTCATTAGACCATCCAAATAATACACGACATATAAGGGTATATCCTAAGAAAGCGATGGCGAAACAAAAAAAGGAAGGAATGGCAATTAGGGAAACAAAGGATTGAATGCAGTTTTTGCGCAAACAACCCGCGTAACAGAAACTATCAGCTGAGTACGCATTTGTCTACTCCTTTTGCTCCTCTTGTTGATCCTGTTGCTCAACATATTCCTCGACTGGACCCTCCACATAGTGGACACCAGCACGACACAACTTCGAAGCACCTCTAATCTTAGCACCGAAGAAGTAGAAGACGTAAACCAGGGCAACGACTCCGAAGGAAATGAAACCAAGAGTTGCCACAGCCCATTTGGTAGACATTCTCTCGAACATGGCAACACCTGCGTGAGATAAAGCTCCTGCAATGGCAAAAGAGGGAATCGAGAACGCAGCGATGGCAGATCCCGAAAGACCTGCAGGTGCATATGCATCAACAATGTACGAAAGCATATTCAACCACAGCAAAGGATCCACGATTCCAAGCAAAGTACCAGCAATAATCGGAGACCAATAACTTGTGTTTCCATCAGATGTGAATCCGAACCAAAGAAGAGAAATTGGGAAACCCCAGACACTGACGAGCGAAATCAAAAATCTAGCTTCTGGTCTCGGAATACCGCCATTTCTGAGACGGTCCCTCTTGTACAGATAAGTTTGGATAGGCACCAAAGAGAACATGATGAGCACACCAACAATGAAGTTCAAGAAAGTAAGATCGGCCACGATGTAAGAAAGCCCATTGTTGTAGACGAAAACGTCAAACACACCATCAAGGTACAAAAACAGAAGACCGTAAGTGAATCCGTTGAAAAGACCCAGGAACATCACCAGAGGCTCCGTAAACAAAATTCTCAAAGCCATCATACACACGAATCTCATCTCATGCATGACATCAGAGAATGAAGAGTCCATAATATCGGAGGGGGTTTCTTCACCCTTAGCCTTAGCTTCCTTGGCGGCCGCTTTGGCGATGACCAGACGAGGAAGGGTCTCTGGAATGAAGCACAGACCAATGGCAAAGGCACCACCAATAATACAGTTAAGCCAGTAAATCCAGGCAAATCCCATGTTCTCCTTATCACCAATCCACTCACCTACTGGGGATCCCAGAGATGGCCCAATGTTGGCAGACATCACGAACAGAGCCATGGGCTGCGAGGCGGCATCGGCGTCACCAAACAGGTCACCAATGGTACCGGCAACGTTAGACAGGGCACACGAACCGGAAATTCCCAAAAGAAGCATAAAAATGGCCAACTGAGCCATGTTTCTGGGCAATGCGCATCCGATAGAGCACAAGATGTAGAAAACCATGGAAACGACGTAAATCCACTTACGGCCACCCAAATCGGACATTGGACCAAGCACAGCAGGTCCAACAGCAGTACCGATGATGAACAATGACTGGCCTAAAGTAGCAACCTGAGCACCAACGTTGAACCTTTCTTCGACAATCCATTCAACAGACAGATATGATGTCGAGGTCAGGGTAACGAAAACCTGCAGCAAACAGTACACCACCGAGATGAAGATCTTCAAACCAATACTCCAGTGAATGGGATGGTGTGGATTATCTGGGGAAACAATCAGAGAAAATCCCTCCTCAACCAGAACAGGCTCGTCCGGAGAGTCCTTAGACTTGACAACTCCCAAAGTGTTGTTCGAGCGGATGGCAGATACCCCCGAGGGGCTGGCATTTAAAGTGTCGTCCTTGAGTGACATCGAGCGGTGAATTTTGTGGCACGAAACTGGGTTATCAGCAAAAAAATCACCAAAAAATGGATTACCACCAAACAGTCCTGAACCAGAATGCAGTAACCACAAATACCTTCTGAACGGCGTACGACCGAAATATATAAGTCACTCGTCTACGGCTTTGCCATAATGAGTTAAAATTTTTTGAGAAGCAGCAGCAATTGGTACTTCGTTATCTCATCCTGGTTTCAGAGGTGCATGCATGATTATTTAGTTTATCGGTCCACGGCACCGCTGGGGGGCAATTCGCTATTTTTCTGCTAACAATTTAATGTGATTGATTTGGTTTCAAATTGTTCTTTTATATGAACAATGCGGTTTTCGATTGAGTTAATCTGGGGCCGAGCCTGGAGTGCCCCGGAGTGATTGGGAGTTGTTGGAATACTTTGAGCATTTTGAGGGTGCCTATGAGTTTATGCAGTGATAGCAGCGTTGGGATGGCGCGAAGGGGTAGTAGATGGCTGCGATTACGCCTCGTAAAAAATTGACTACAGATAAGTCTCATGTTTAGGTTGTAAGCTCTTCGGACAAGTGCTAAAGTTCTCTTCTGTTTTGATAGTGTTGATGTCCCAACGGTGCTCTCACCATTATGCGCCAGCTCCGTATAGTAAATGGTAGTGCTTCATTGGATGCCGTATGCCAAGTTTTACCCGTTGTATGCTAGGCAAACCAGACCCCCAATGACACTAACGAAGAATCACAAGTTTGACCTCAAGTATTGAACTTGAAAACTCCAGAGAAAGAATGTTGGAACAGTTGATTATGACTGGTGGTTCTTTCAGGCGCTGCTCAATTTGAATATAGTGTAGAATCTAAGCATTTCTGGCTTGAGGTTCTTTGAAGGCAGTTGTCGCTTCATTTCCCAAGCAGTCGCTTGAGCTCAACTAAACTTTCCACGAACTCAAAGTTCAAACTTTCACGTCATACTTTACTGGTTACAGCACTCGTTTGCTTTCCCTAATCGTCAGGACCTGAGATAATGGATAGAAAACCGGCTGGTTCCGCGGAAGGTCATTTCTGTATCCTGGTTATAAGCCTTCGGATAGAAGAGGTATTACCGTTTTCATCTTCGTCGATGATCATGCCGAGGTAACAGACAATACTTGAGAATAGGGCGGAGGGTGACTCAATTCCGGTTAGAAATATATGAAGTTGATGAACTTTTGGAGTATCTCCGATTGAAGCCACGTCTCTTAAACTATATTCGTCTTTCCCTACCCTTCGAGGCCAATAGAAAAACGTCCATGTTCCCTCTTAATCCGGATGCGCGGGAATTGCCAAATGAGACGCAAGGATCTGAATGCTGACATCGTTTGGCCCATTCCGCATTGGTCTAGATGGAAAACAGTTTTTTTGAGCGCCAACGTCAAATACGGGCGGGCCATACCCGAAACCCTGCTCCATCCTTGCTTGAACAATAGCATCTGTAAGGGAAAACCGGCAATTGCGACGGCATCTATTGCATGTGGGCTTTCAGCAGGAAATTTGCTGGACGCCTTATGAATAAGGCGAACTGGCTACAAATGTAGACGTAAAACAGAAAACCGTTTTGATATTGTTTAATAAGGGCACAGACATTTCTCTTCTCATCGTATAATTTCCCGTCCCCGTCGAATTCGCCGAGAATTCGAGCGGAAACCAGCGCTCTCGGGATTAACTTTGGGCCGGACGCACGTACGCAAAGATAATGTGGAAAGTCCATCACTCTTATAATTTCCTCCTATTTTACATAGATATCTCTGATTAAAATGAGTTCTCATAAGTCAGAAGTAAGAAATGAGGCTTGGTCTGAGCTCTTGAAGGTTGCAAAACCAGATTCCAGATTCCATTATAATTTTGCCGAGTTCATAGCTGATTTCGATGGTTCTGACCGGGCAACTGCTATGTTCTTGGAACACTCAGTTTTCAAATCTGCTGACCCAATATTTATAACTCCAGATAATTGCTTGGAGGAGCTCAGATATGAGACTTTGCTTGCTGGAAAGAAGATTTTGATGACTACTTATGGAATTCGCAGAGGGTTCTGGTTATTGGATCCCCAAGAAATAGACTCGAAGTTTCTCATGTACGCCTCTACACTTGACGGTATGGAAAAATTCGGCAAACATCTAAGCCTAAGGGATATCCAGGAATCGAAGTTACAAATCAGCGCAATGGTGACGGGAACTGGTGCCATAAATATGGAGGGTGTCAGATTTGGGAAGGGCCATGGGTATTTCGACTTGGAATGGGCCATGCTATATTCGGTGGGCGCCATTCAAACAACTACAGCGGCAGTGGCTTTTGTCCACGAGTGCCAATTACTTCACCAAGATTTGAAGCCAGAGGTATTCGATACGGTGTGTGATTTAGTGATCACTAATAAACGTATCATTGAGTTAGCACTAGGAAAAGCCCAGAAACCTAAGGTTGGAGTGGTCTGGGACCTATTAGCTGATGGAATGCTAGAAGATATCCCTCCACTGCAGGAGTTAAAGCAGATGAAAATAACTATCTGAGCAATCGAAACATGAGGTTAGGCAAGTTATGATCCGCTGGTTAGTCTAATTATAATGAAGAATAATGTTGTCGCATTGACGGAGTTTCCTCGGGTATTTGGAAACTATTCAGAGACTGGTATGATACACTACCTTCACCTCGCCATTAGGACACGAGTTCTAGCACAGCAAATGCTTATTCTTAAGTTGGAAAAGTTTCAACTGCATTGAAAATCAAGCAGTTAAGCATTCAACTACAAACAAGATATCTCACGCAAGGTTCACTTAGTCAAAACAGATGTAGAACAGTCATACCTTTCTGCTTACATAATTATGATTGATCTCCACACGTTCAACGGCCGCACCGTCACCGGCTGAAAAATTATCGCGAAACTACTAACTGATTAAGCAAACGTAGCGTCACTTCTCGCGGTATAGATTCACCAAAAACTTTCTGAAGTCCTATACTATGTATTGCCGAATGCGAGCATCCTGGTCTCTTGTGCGGGCGCACGGGAATGGACTCAGTTTTCGCACTATCTACACAGAGTCAGAAGAACTGCTTTCGAATCTACCAAAGCCCAAAACATCAACCACGGGCGTTGCATCCAGGTCGAAATTTGCCAAGAACACGAGACAGCCACAAGCAATCGCTCCTTTGAACTCAAAACCGAAAAAAGCACAAACACAAGCTCAACCCCAACAGAACAACCGAGCTCAGGGCCAGGCTCAATCACAAAGGTCGAAAACAGGACATGCTAAGCAAGTTCCTTCAAGATTCACAAAATCTACTCAATCTATAGGAGATATGAATACCAGGAAGAGTCATGTTATCGGTGAACTGAACAGGGCAAAATTCATTAATCCGAATGCGCCGAAAGCTGCACCTCATGCATCACCTTCTCCACCTCCACCAGCACCCGCAGGATCCAAGTTCAAAGAGAAAAAGAATGAACTGCGCAATTTGGCCAGGAATATGATGACCAAACATGAAACAGAGTTATCTGTTAAACAAGAGAAGGAGAGAAAGAAGAAAGCCAAACTGGATGCCCAAGACGAGGCTAATGCCAAAAATAAAGTGCCTATAGCTGTTCCTCGATTCTTATCTGTATCGAATTTTGCTACCATTCTAAAGGTAAGAACCGACGACCTGCTAAGACGACTTTCAGATCTTGGATTTGAAGATATGAGTTACAATTATATTTTAGACGCCGAAACTGCAGCTTTGGTGGCAGACGAATACGGATTTGACGTGACTATGAGTGACGATCAAGGAATGGACCTTTTCCCAGGACCTATAGTGGAAGCAAAGTTAAAGCCCAGACCACCTATAGTCACAATTATGGGTCATGTGGATCATGGGAAAACCACTATTTTGGATTATTTGCGCAAATCCTCCATAGTCGACAAGGAGTTTGGTGGTATCACGCAGCATATTGGAGCCTTCTCTGTTCTTTCACCTCATTCCAAGAAGCAAATCACCTTTCTTGATACTCCTGGCCATGCTGCATTTTTAAAGATGCGCGAACGTGGTGCCAATATCACGGATATAATTATCCTGGTAGTAGCTGCTGACGATTCAGTGATGCCACAGACGAAAGAGGCCATAAAACATGCAAAAGCTGCCAATGTCCCCGTTATTGTTGCGATTAACAAGTGTGATAAACCTGACGCAAAGCCTGATAGAGTTGTCGCGGATTTGGCCACAGGCGGTATCGATGTGGAAGATTATGGTGGAGAAACCCAAACCGTCAAGGTATCTGGAAAAACAGGATTGGGAATGGAGGAACTTGAAGAGGCTGTGGTTGCCCTAGCCGAGATGCATGACTTCAAGGCTGAACCCTCAGGTGTTGATGTAGAAGGCTGGGTTATCGAATCTCATGTTAAACAAGGAATGGGAAACACAGCTACTTTCCTCGTGAGAAGAGGAACGTTGAAACCTGGAATGTTTATTGTGGCTGGCACCACTTATGCAAAAGTGAGATCTCTCAAGGACGAATTTGGAAAGCCTCTCAAAGCTGCTGGACCATCGACACCGGTCGAGGTCACTGGCTGGAAGGGATTGCCAGAGGCTGGAGATGAAGCAATTGAAGCTAAGAATGAATCTGTGGCCAAAAAAGTGATAGCCAACAGAATTAAACGTGCAGAGCACATGCGCGAGCACGAGCAGATCACCGCTATTAACGAGAGCAGAAGGGCAGAGGCAGAGCAAACCAGGCGTGCTCAGGAAATCGATAAGTATAGATCCATGGGACTGCAGCTGGATGAAATCAGGAAATTGGAACCTGACCTTTTCGAGGAAGAAGGAGTTATCTGTAAGAAAATTCCTTTTATCGTGAAAGCTGATGTTGCTGGTTCTGCCGAGGCTATTGAAGAAAGTATCAAGGGATTGGGTAATGAGGAAGTTCAGAGCCAAGTTCTGTTTAGTGGTGTGGGAGTCCCTACAGATTCGGATGTGGACCGAGCAAAAGTAGCCAATGGCTCTATTATTTGCTTTAATGTCAATATTCCCAAAGACATAGAAGCCAGGGCCTCGAGAGACGGTGTTCCTCTGAAGAAGCACAATGTCATTTACCATCTGATAGAGGATGTGATCGAAGAACTGGTGCAAAACCTCCCACCCAAATTTGAGCTAAAATCGCTTGCTAAGGCAGACGTCAAGGCCATTTTTGAAATCACAGGAAAAAACAAAAAGGTCAATTTAATTGCCGGATGCAGAGTCTCGGAGGGTGTTCTGAAGAGAAATAGCACTGTGAGGGTAATGAGGAAGGGTGTTGAGATTTACCGGGGCCCAATTACCGAGTTAAAGCACGAGAAGGATAATGTTACCGATGTGAGATCAGGAACTGAATGTGGTGTATCATTGGGAACGTTTTCAGGTCTTCAAGAAGGTGATGTTATCGAGGCATTTGAGATGACTGCCTTGAAGAGGTTTTTGTGAAAAAAAAGCCGTTATCATATCATGTATATAATCATTAGTCATTAATGCAATAGCGTTCACTTGTACAGCGCAATTAGTAACGATGTCATTCGCTTCGTGTGTGCTCATGTACGACTATCCCAAGTCGTCACGATAAACCTCAAATATCTGATTCAGCAACTCCGAACGCTCAGAGTCGTCCATTGGAATGTTCTCCTGGAATGCCTTGAGAAACAGCCTTTTGGAGTCTCTGAAAAGTATGCCCTTGTAGAATTCAGCCAAAAACGAAGCGGTGGACAACTCCAGCGACGTCTTGAAATCTGAGATCAAGAGCGCTAAAGTCTCGTTATCGAAAGAAAGAAGAGATTCAAGTAGCTTGTCCACTCTTTTTCTATCCACTGTCATTTCACGCAACTCGTGCCGCAGCTGATATATGATAGCATAAGGGTCTCTAGACTCGTCATCCATTTCAGATATTGGGTCTTCTAAAACATTGCTCATTTCTGGGGCAAGATAAGGAGAAAGCCTGTCTGCAATCTGGTGTGAGTCTTCGTCGCTGTTCGCGGAGCCGTTGGACACCGTTGACGCTTCTTCGGTCATGAGACTCTCATTTAGATCGTCAGCAGTAGTTGAGTAAAAGCCCAACTTGCGCTTCAATCTGTCCCTCTTCCGAACTCTTCTGGAGTCAATTCCTCCTACCTCGATTGTTGGGGCAATTTCGTCATTATCCCACTCGTGGGTTAGTACTGTATCGATGGGGACCTTTTCACGCATCCGTATCCAAATTCTTCTTCTAACGAAATTCCCAAATCTAGCGACACCTTTCCAATGTTGGGATTTGAATCTTATAGACGAGTATATCCAGCCCTGGTCATCGACATCGCTGATCATTAGGACATACCAGTTGGGCCAGCTCCATTTCCAGCCCAGAGCAGGAAGTGCAAACAATTTTATATCCGTTATCTCGTGACCTTTGATATTTTGAAACTTTGGAGGATCAAACGGATCAATTAGCGTGTTCTTCGAGTACATTGGTATCCCAAATAACATAGCTCCTCGCTCGTTCTCCACGATGATGTCAAATTTTGACCTCATCTCCGTGGAATCGGCAAACAAGTGGTTTTGGGCTGCATCTCTCTGCGTTGTCGTCATATTCAACATGGCATCAGCCATATCGCATAAGTCTGCCAGTTCGTCTATGTCGTTAAACTGAGGCAATTTAGACATGTCTTTGCGAATATCACTGAGATGAGTAATGCTGCGGTTCAGCTCCGAGGACCGACTCCGCGTCAAAAACATCCCCAATTTGCTAGTGACCGAATTTCGGCTTCTGGAGGGGTGAATCAAAACATCGTGAGCATCCCATATTCGTGGGATTTCCATTAGAGAAGACTGGGAAACTAGGTGGTTTGAGTAGGTTGTTGCGTTTGTAGCCTTTCTTCTTGTTATCAGCAAAAATCCATATCAAGGTCGTGTCTTGACGATAAACAGTGAGAGCCCCAAATAGCTGAAAGTGGAAGGATGCGATTGCACCCCATGAAATTCAGACCTAGTGAAAAGCTCTGGATATAAAGGAATAGATTGTGAGGATGTTCGAAAGTTTAGGAGTTTCAATCGACGAGAATTACAGAGTTGTAAAGGGTTACTGGTACATCCGATCATGAACCAATCCCAATTAAACCACAACAACATAGTTTTATTGATCAATGAGACTGAGTTCACTCGCATGGTAAGGCGTGATGTGTGCATTGTATCGCAAAAAATCAATAGGGGATTCTCCAGACCCAACGTATATTTGATTTGCTTTCTATTTAACCCGATATGAAACCCAACTTCCATAATAGTGCGTGAAAAGCAAACATACCCAAACGACTGAGTCTGTTCGAATCTTATCGAATTCAGTTTCTTTGGATATGTACCCCACACGATTGCTCTCCTTTTAATGAGGGATTAAATTGTCTTTCTGCATGAGAAGACTCCAACACCATCCCAAACAACTTATTTTTGATGTGACTGATTCAATATCCCCGCACAATCTCTAATGACCGCAAAAACGACCAGGTTCAAACACAGACCTGGAATCTTCACATATCGGAGATTACTCCTCTTTCGGCCAGGAACAATTGCCGATGAGATTAGATAGTGAAGAGGTATGAGATTTGAGCACATCAGGATGTGAATGATAGCAATACTGATATCATTAGAACTGCAGAACTCTCAAAACTAACATCATCTAAATAATTTACGTACAGTGTTTTCTAATAATCGGTTAACAACAATACTTAATGCTCCGAGTCATCGTGCATAACTCACAAAAGCGGCATTTTTATCGTAATGCATTGTAAAATTTCTATGGAGTCATACATGGCTAATTTTCAGATCCCTTGAAACCTTTGTGGCCTTTCTTTTTTCTTGAGAGCATTGAATAACTCATATTTTGAGACCATTTCAATGCTGCCATCAGACTCTCTTCTATCACAGATACGACAATGAAGACCAAAATCTCCTTCAGGGAACAGCTCGCTGGGTTCCCGGTATGGCAGACCTCAGTCATATCTATGATCAGGTTCTCCGAGCCGATTGCCTTCACCTCTTTGTTTCCTTATATGTACTTCATGGTCAAGGACTTTGGAGTTGCCGAGACTGACGAGGATATTTCAAAATATTGCGGTTATATCTCATCAGCTTTTGCCTTTTTCCAATTCCTATGTTCCGTACACTGGGGTCACTATGCGGATGTCATCGGTAGAAAGCCAGTGCTGCTTATTGGATTACTCGGAACTGGCTGTTCCATGTTGGCTTTCGGATTTTCCTCTAGCTTTTGGATGGCTTTTGCTTCAAGAGCGTTTATGGGTGCTATCAATGGGAATGTTGCAGTTATAAGAACCATGCTTGGAGAAGTGGCCTCTGACCCCAGACACACAGCTTTGGCTCTCAGTCTAGTACCGTTACTATGGCAGGTAGGATGCATTATTGGGCCCCTAAGTGGATATTTGGTCAATACTGATCGAGCTTCATCATCAGCCACAAGCATTGTCGTCAGAGATACATGGATGCATAAGTCTGTATCTTACTTGGTTCCTTTGGCTAAGAGGTCTGCTTTCCACGAGTTCACTGAAAAGTATCCCTACGCCCTCTCCAATATTGTTGTCGCCTATTTTATTTTCAGCTCGTTGTTGATAGCCATTCTTTTTTTGGAAGAAACTCACGAAACCTTAAAATATAGACGCGATTATGGATTAGAGATCGGTGACAGAATCAGACGGCATTTTGGCTATACGGTTGAAACCAGATCCTGGAACAGGTATACGAGAGTTACCGAAAATGACATCCACTTCGATACTTATGAGCTCAATTCGAGTGCCTCTAATGTTTCTGAATCGGGTTCTGGTACTGAAAACCAAATGGGAACGAAACATCAAAAGCACTCAGACACATCTTATCCATGGCGCAAGCTTATGACCTCGAAGGTATTTTACGCTCTACTCTCCAACTTTATTATGGCATTTCACACCATTGTTGCTGATGAGCTCTTCCCTGTGTTTTGCTCTTCGAGTATCGCTCGAACAGACCCCTCTGACCCAATGTCCCCATTGCTGTCGAAATTCCCCCATATTGTAGGTGGATTGGGAAAAGACTCCAAACAGGTTGGAAATGTTTTGTCGATAACAGGACTTGTTGGTGTCATTGTTGTCGTGTTTGTGTATCCATATTTGGACCGAAAGTACGACGCTTTGACATCCTATAAGGCGTTGCTAGTCCCATTCTCTGCGATATATGCCTTAATTCCGTTTTTGGTATTTACCTTGACTCCGAACTATCCCACTACACAGACCAGTATGCACGCCATTTATGCCATATCTTTCGCAAAAACTATATTGGGATCATTAGGTTTCCCTCAGATATTCTTGCTGGTTCATGAAAGTGCTGAACCAGGCTATAGAGCTTTTATCAACGGCATGGCTTTAAGTTTCACGTCCTTTGCCAGATTCCTTGCTCCAACCATCTGGGGTACTATCATGAGTTTTTCACAAGCTCACGGAATTGCCTGGTTTACATGGTGGAGCTTGGGAGCAGTTGCAATTTGTGGTAACTATGTCACTTCATTTATATCACCCATTGCCGTGAATCTTGATGAGCATGATGACATCGATTGATGGCACCGGGTAAATACTCTTTGATATATATTAGATTGCTATACATGATTATTTTCAATGAATTATTCAAGATGTCTCAATCCTTCCACATTGATGGCCTCCTGATGATTAAGACTAGTGAAAGCGGCTAATTGGCATCCCATCAACGTTTTCTCTCTAAGTTCGTTACTGAATTCAAGGACATTGGAGTCAGAACTGCTCAACTTGTAGAGGAGATAACCAGCCAAAGAGTCACCAGCACCTGTGACATTCTTGATATCAGACTTTAGATCAGCAGCAGGAAAATGCTGAACTATCACACCCATTCCCTGCTTCCCCTCGCCTACCAGAGAATATGAAGAAGCAGTTTCACCTTTGAGCGAAAAGGCTGTTTTATTCACCAGCTTCATATCATCCTCCACATTTGACGTGATCTGGATAATGGTTATTCCTTGGGCTCCATCCTTGAGAATTATGTTTGGACAATATGGCAACAGGTTGAGTGCCTGTTGAAATACTCCTCTTTCCAAATACCGCTTCACCAGGCTATTTCTCTGGGACAAAATATCCAATCCCATCCTCAACTTAGAATCCACTCCGAGCGCATCAAGCACAGGGAACCATTCGTCGAAATCCGAGAATTTCTCGTTTTCGGTGAACGATTTGTACAATGTCTCTAGCTCCGACAGCGTGGGGGTCATTAGAAACAGTTCATTGTTTGGAAAACAGTGAAGACTAGCTGATTTGGAGAGTCTGTTTGCCTTTATCACTGAGGTTGGTTCATATATGGATTTGTAGCCCATGACCGGTGCGTTTTTGAGTATAGAAGACATCAAGTCTGGCATGATGTTGGAGTCAAACAACACGAACTTTGGCGAGTATTTCGACAATTTCGATGTAACATGGGACTCAGAAAGGTTCTCTGTTATGCTCATGTCTGCACAAGCAACTACCAGACTTCCAGAGGAATCGTGAACTGCCGAGTATTGGGCCGAATTGTACTCAGGCTGAACTTCTATTCCATCTGCAGTCAGACCTGTGTCTTCCAAAACGAACCGTATTTGCTCTCCAGCAATATCCTTTCCAACAGCTGATATTAGCTTCACCACTGGTCTATCAATTTGGCTGGTTTTTCCTGAATTGTGAGCCGCTAGAGCAATATTGAAACCAACCCCTCCAGCGGACGATGAGATAGAGCCTGGATTGGAGTCTCCCATGATACTTTTGGCAGATATCTTACTAATATTGTCCATTGCAATTGAACCAACAACTACAGCATCAACTATAGCCGGTGATTGCACTGTAAAGGTCTTCAGAGCGGCTTTTTTGTCCAGCTTGGTGGATGCTCCCGAAGAGGGCAAAGGTTCGCGTTGGGTCTTCTGTCTCAGATCCAACGGGGGTTCAAAGTAAGTTTTCTGTTTTCAAATTAGTATCAAGACCTGCTAGAATCCAATTCGATTACTTACCGATCCACCTCTGAGAACGCTTAGCTCTTTCGCAATCTGGGAAGCGATTCCAGCATTGTGCAGCACGAAGGAGACGTTACAACTAACAGATTCTCCCTTCGTCTTAGTGTTGATAAAATCAAGCATGAACGGTGTAACTGCCTTTCCTGTGATATTCAGAGCTTGAGCCGCGTGTTGAGCCTCTTTGATCACCTCGTTGATGAAGTCACTTGGCAAGGCTATAGCAACAGGAGGTGGTATGCAGAACAGAAACCCATTCTCCAGGTCCAAAGATTTGCCACTTTCAATAACTTTGGCAGCAGTGAGAATAGAGTTGATCGTGTATGGAGACGGAACGCCTGAATCTCTGGTGTAGAATCCGGGGATGTTTATAGGGCCATCTTTAAAATCACCATCGTCATAGGTCATAACCGGCACACCTTTGGTTTCCAGATACTCCATTGTTCTCTGAACATCCAATATCGACTTCGGACCAGAACAAACAACGGCGACAGGTGTTTTCGATAATTCGTCCAAATCAGCACTCACATCCATGGTGACTTCCCCATGACGGTGTACTCCACCCAGTCCGCCAGTTGCAAAAACCGAGATATTTGCGAGTTTCGACAAAATCATCGTGGCAGCAATTGTCGTGCCTCCTGTTTGATTTAATGACATCACCAATGGGATGTCTCTTCTTGAAATCTTCACGCGACTCTCGCCATTAGCATCAGCCAGATACTCTATCTCTTTCTCTGTGAGACCCACAGTGGGCTTTCCGTCTATGAAAGCAACTGTCGCCGGAACTGCACCATACGATCGCACCACCTCTTCAACTCGCTTTGCCATGGCTATATTTTCAGGATACGGCAATCCATGGGTGATGATGGTACTTTCGAGAGATACCACTGGCTTGTTGTACTTGACTGCTTCCTCTACCTCAGAAGAAATGTGTAACTTAGGGATATGGCTCAAACCACGATAGCCAATAGATTTACGGCATCTCAGACCATTCCGGAAATTTCTAAGCATAATCGTGGTGATCTTGTTACCTCGCGTACGGAAAGAAGAATTGTCTTGTTGCATTGAGAACTTCTGAAGCCCATGCTCATCTGAGTCCGCAAAAATGGGATGATCACCCGGTCTTAAAGGGTTTTCCTTATCTAGTGAGGCTCTTATCTAAATAATTAGAAATTGTCTACTCTATCTTCATTAGGATCAATTGTGAAGATTTTGTCGGGGTTGAACAGCCTCAATGGGTCCAATGCCATTTTTATCCGACGCATCGTACTCACAGCCTCTTCGCCAAGCTCAGCCTCAAGAAATTCCCGCTTACCAATTCCCACACCATGCTCTCCACTAACTGTGCCCTCGTAACTGATAGCCCGTTTCACCATGTTATGAACAACTGTTTCTGCGTCGCTGAGTTTGTCCTTGGGAAAAATTACAAGAGCATGAATATTTCCGTCACCAACATGACCAACAACAGTCGTCAAAAGCCCGTGACTTTCTATGTCTTTAACTGTTTCGGATATCATCTGCGGTAGGGCAGACACTGGCACAGCGACATCTGTGGGCCATGATCTAGCATCAGGAATGACTTTTTTAGCCCAGTCAAGACTTGTCCAAAGTTGAGTCTTTCGTGCTCTCCAAATAGCTTCTTTTTCCTCCTCGTCAGTGGCAACCTCGATGTTGAAACCGTTGTTTGCTTCGCAGATCCGCTTGATCTCATCCAAGTTATCTTTCAGTCCGTTTTTGGTTCCTGAGATTTTGAATAGTAAAAGATTCTTATCACTCCACTTTCGTGTTCCATCACCTCCCATTTCTGCAAAACATTTCATTTGGCGATCGTCCATCAGTTCAACCGCGTTCACTTGAATGCCCTTTTTAAAGACATCAGTAACAGTCTTTGCAGCTTCACCAACAGCATTGAAATTCACTATAGCAACAACTTCATTCTCTGGTCTCACATGCAATTTCAAAGTAGCCTCCACAACAATTCCAAGTGTTCCCTCGCTTCCGACAAAAAGACCAGTCAAGTTGTATCCGGAAGAACTCTTCCTTGGTCTGTTCTTGGTCTTGACTATAGTTCCGTCTGCCAATACCACCTTCAACGCAATCACGTTTTCTTTCATCGTTCCATATCGCGACGCATTGGTTCCCGAACAACTTGTGGCTACCATGCCGCCAATCATAGCTCCAGGACCAGGGTCTGGCCCAAACATGAGTCCATATGGTTCCAAGTACTCTCCTAGTTCTTGCCAGCCTACTCCCGGTTGGACCACCACGTCCAGATCATCCTCGTGTATAGCAATAACATTATTCAATCTTGAAACATCAATGCAAATGCCTCTTCTTGTGGGAATGAAATGGCCCTCAATTGAGGTTCCTCCGGAAAATGGCACCATGGGAACGTGATACTTATAGCACACCTTGACAACCTCTGCTACTTCCTCGATAGACCCCGGATAAACCACCATATCTGGTCTTTCATTGTCATTTGGTTTGTGAAAATTCGAGGAGTTATCTGAGTGGTTTAGAAGTTCACCCGCTGAGTTTTTGACGTACTCTGGGCCGGTGATGGTGGTAATCTCCTCGATCGCCTTTGAGACCTCATTGGGGGTAGCATAGACCGGGGAACTGATGTCGGTGATTTTGGTAGTTGAAGTTTGTAGAAATGAACTATCAGAAGAATTGAAATATTGAGAACAAAACCAGCCAATCAAACCATTAGTAACAGCTGTCAATGTTGTGAGGCCGTAACGCGGCTTGCTATGATTCTGGTTGTATTGTTTTGGAGCATTAAGTACTAAGGCTGTACTACTGAACCAGCGGTGTTTGCCAACATATTTCACAGATCTCACTCTTCTAATGAAACGTCCAGTAGTATACATTACAGAACTTTGGAACTGTTCCAGGATTTATTCCAGAACCAACTCTTTGCTATGGAATCGAACTCCAATTCAATTAGAGTCATCGCCGACATCTCGGCCTCCTTAGATAAGAAAAATCGTGAAATTCCTTATCAGGAAAATGCACGATTTCCATCTCCGGACGAACCCGATTCACGATTTTTAGGTTTGTTGGAGATAGGCGTTTGTGAGAATAAAATGTAACAAAATTACGAGAAATAAACCAGGAGTGAAAATTGGAGTCTAGGGCAGTTTTCAGGAAAATTATTCCGGTTTTTTTAATTGAATGGTGTAAGGCATATCCTCACACAGATAGCATTATCGGATACCATTCCGGGACGGTGGTTTGAGAAGCAGCAACCACTCAACTACGATAATATTTCCACAAGTGATTGTTCAATTATTCAGCTATTTTCCAATATCCTCATCCCATTGCTCTGGATGCTCGGTGATAAACTTTCTCAGAATATCCTCACATTCCTGACTCTTCAAGTTAATCACCTCGACTCCTCTCTCCTTGAGAAGATCTTCACCTCCGACGAATGTGTTGTTCTCGCCCATAACCACTCTCTTTACTCCAAAAAGCAATATTGCACCGGTGCACATGTTGCATGGACTCAAAGTGGTGTAAATCTGCTAAATGTTAGTAAAAAAAGCAAGAGGTTTGGCCGAAGCCATCCCGAAGTCCCCAACTCCACTCACCGTGCAGTCGGCATAAACTGATCCTCTCAATCTACCGGCCTTCTCAAAAGTGTCGATTTCACCGTGAAGGGTCGCAGACCCCTTTTGTACTCTCTGGTTGTGACCAACGGCCAGAACAGTTCCATCTTTATGGATTAGTGCACCACCTTTAGATGTTAGTATCGCTCAAACTTTACAAAAACGACTCCCATAAGCGTCACTCACCAATTGGGATTCCACCTTCAGAGTAACCTAGTAAAAAATCAACCGTTAATACTACGAAGAACAAGACCGCATCCATGCGGGGTGGGCAAAACATCCAAACCCTTCCGGGCCCAAGAAAACTCTGTATACTCACTCTTCTTTGCCTGCTCGAAGGCAAGACTCATTCCTTTCTGATCATCGAAAGACATGTTAGATCTTTCCCTGTAATTTTGAAGGAAACGGCCGTCAAGAAAGCAAGACCAAATGCGCTTGGAGAATAAAACCGTTGGAAAACGAAATCCGTCAATCACGTGATTCCTTTGGAACTTGAGATGCAATATTAAGCACAAGCTACCCCATATGACGCTTTATATGAATAAGCATACTGCTCCTAATCGCTAATAGTTTGATATTGTTGTGAAGTGAAGTATTGGAATATCATACTTTCTTTACATTGCCTGGAGTATTAATGTCAAATCAGAATATCTCAAAAGGGCCTAGTGCGAGCGTTCCGACCCCACCACGCCATCCAGGACCAGACTCGGAGGTGGACATCGCTGAAGTTCGCGATAAAAGACTACCGGCAAGCCTCGAGCTAGCGCTTGATCTTGATGATGCTGATGATAGTGACTCCACATCTGAGGCGGATGTCCCCTTCGAAGATATAAGTGAGGAAACCTATGCTACAGAAGACACTCAACAGGCCACTGTTAATCCTGTGGCAGCTGAAGCTGTTGCTCCAGCGGGCTTTGTTAGTGACTTCTACGATTTCAATGCCTCTACTAGGAATACTCCCGTCAATCCGTTTCGTGAGCCAAAAAGACTAACTTTCACGTCTACGTTGCGACCATACCCTGTATCTGGCCGAAGGCTTTCTCTTTCCCAACAGAGCAAGCTCATAACGTACATCGATGAACAATTGCTTGCAATCCAAAGACGTTTCATAAAGTACTTGTCTTTGAGAGAAGATGATGATGATGATGATATGGAGGAAGACGATAACAGTGATCTTAGTGATCATGACTCAGAAGTCCCGTCAAATCGAACCTCAGACTACAGTCTATCACAACTGTGCAATGACCTTGACGAAGTTGTAAACGTGATATACTACTCCATATTTCACACAAAGGTGGTTCCAGTGGTGACACATGCACAATTGCTTGGTGGATCCTTGAATAATGGATCTGCTATTGTTGATATACCCAAGGTGGATCCGAAGCTCGCTTTCGGGCAATCTGACTACTTGATCAAGGTGATGGGTGATTTGGTCGATTATATAATCAAATTTCGCATTTCAGGGTTTGACGAGTTGCGAAGTTTGCTGGAGTTTCTTGCAAAGCTCGATAATGTGATATCGGTGCTGATATACCAGAGCTCTCCACTTGATGGTTCTATGGAGACTTCTGAGAGTTCTGCAGAAAGGAGTTCTGAGAAGCTGCTCAGCGACACAGACATTGTGAGAATGACGAGTCTTGTGATGAGAACCAGACTAGTGCTCGTTTCCAAGTATGACGAGATGAAGGAAAAGAGAGAACCCGGGGCTGAGAAACGCAAACTGGACGAAGGACATGTCAGCAGACAGTCAGAGAATCAGAACCTGGAGATGGACTATCAGGAGATCATAGGAGAAGTCTATGAAGGTTTTCTTTCGGCTTCGGAGTCCAATGAATAATTAAGCCGAAGGATATAACTAACTTATAACCAAAATCAGCGCCGTATGCCACAAAAAAATGTATTGTCCAGACTTCGTATTCGCTATCATGCCCCGATTAGGAAGGCCAGTGTGTGAGATCATCGCTCAGATCTAATTGTGAGGGGGGACAGGGCCACGTAACACCCGATCGCCTTTGAACACGTACAGAGGGATCAGAGAAAGTTTTTGAAACCTGTTAAAAACTACCTGGTTATATAAGAAACTTCGACATTAGACCCAAGTCTCATTTGAGTGTACGAATTCTAATATTTTGCCTTTAAAGTTTCGATTTGGGGTTTTGAATTGGGCAGGCTGAATCTATAGTCGCGCCGTTTATGAGGGCTAGTTGGTAACAGATCAACACACCTCGCTATTTATACGATCACCTTCCTTTTCATACAATTTTTTTGTGGAAATGTCCAAACAGATCACGACCAGCCTCAAGGCTATGGACCCTCTGAGTCTGGTAATCTATGAATGCACAATCATTGTCTCGGCCATGCGAAAAACCACAAGATGGTCCCAGAACGGTGTGGGAAGCGGTGTGGCCGCTATTCTCGGCGGCCAATTCAACAGAGATAGTTCTCCTTATGTTGAAGATGATTACCCTACTCTAAACAACATATTTGGTTTGAAAAACTCGCGATTTGACCCAGACAAACAGGGTAATCTGTCATACTCGGCAGTAATGCACAGCAAATTCAAAGATGACAATCCTTTTCTAAGTGCGTTTATACAACTGAGATCGCTGGTGAGCTCAGCCAAGTCACTTGAGTCCATTGATTCGTTGACTTTGTTACAGCCGTTTTTGGTGGTAATCAGATCCCCTGTGACCTCAGCGCATGTTACTACTTTGGCTTTAAACTCGATCTCAAGGTTTTTGCGCTACAACATTATCAATGAAAATCTCGCCAGCATCGAACAGACACTGCCTCAAATTGTATCGTCGCTGTCTCATTGCAAGTTCGAGGGTGTTGACCAATCGCAGGATGAGGTCCTTCTGATGAAGGTGTTGACATTGATAGAGGCTTTTGTCAAATCTGATATGTGTGACTTGCTTCCTGATGAGGCAATGTATGAGGCCATTACAACCTGTTTCTCGCTGTCCATCAATAGCAGAAGGAAAGAGTTGTTGAGGAGAGCTGCCGAGGTCACGTTGACTTCAATCACCGTCAAACTTTTTGAAAGATTGCGACTCATAGCTGTGACAGAAAAGGATCATCGAAAGCACTCTGAGTCCGAGGTTGAGATAGTTGTGGGAAATGAAGATCACAGTTTGCCACAGGACACCATTGGTGGTACTGAAATCTCGAAAGCTGAGTCTAAGGAAGAACCTGCAGGGCAGGCAACAGATATTGCTGAAGGATCATTACAAGGGAGCACAACTTCAACGCCTGAGCCATCAGAAAAGGCTTCAGAGCCTTCGGAAAGAGTCACAGAGACCCATCTCCCATTTGGCGTCCCTTGCATCAAAGAATTTCTGGTCCATACTGTGGGGATTATCGCTCCTGAAAACCAGTTCCAGTATACAGAAAGTTCTAGGATATTTGCTCTAGAGCTTCTCACAACTGTGATTGAAGTCTCCAGTGATGTTCTTCCAGACCACCCTGAAATATTTGCATTGATATCTGACTCTACATGTCACCATTTAGCCCATATCATCCAGAGTTCTGACTCTCCGTCACTATTACAGTCGGCATTACAGCTTTTCATCACTCTGACCATTTCGCTGGGATCCCTATTGAAGATCCAGGTAGAGCTGATTCTCAATTCTATTTCCAAGGCAATTGTAACTGACTTTGCCAAACTGGAAGAGGATCTGAGCCATAACTTCGACAGAGTAATGAAGATGGGTCAGCTCGATCCTGATGAGACAAACGAAGAAAGCCAGATTGCGGAAAGCTCGGACATTCTCATGGCAAAAGATGGCAGAACGTCCTTGAGCAAGGAGATCCTCGTTGAGGCAATTTCGATTCTATGGATAAGAACACCTACCTTCTTTGCCAATCTCTTCAAGTTGTACGATTGCGACTTCGACAGAAGTGATGTTTGTGAAAACCTGATCAGGTTATTGTGCCGTTTGTCGTTGGCAGACACTGCTCTTTTCACGACTGATAATGTTCCTCCAATATGTTTGGAGGGTTTGCTTTCATTTGTTAATGGGGTTCACGAACATGTCAGAATCTTGGTTAAACAGAACACTGATACTGAGAAACTCAAACCGCATCCACTTGTGCTCCAAAAGGAGAAGAAGAAGGAGTTCATCGAGTGCACAAAGCTTCTGAACGAAAATCCCAAAAAGGGGTTGGCAATGCTCAATGAGAAGGGTTTCATCAAAGATCTAGATGATCTGGATGAAGTTGCTCATTTTCTGCATGAGAAATCGGGAAGAGTCGACAAAAAGATGCTTGGTGAACTACTGGCCAAACCTGCAAATGCTGGCCTTTTGAAGCAGTTCTTGGAGCTGTTTGAGTTTAGTGGATTGCGCGTTGACGAGGCACTACGTGTGCTGCTGAAAAGCTTTCGTTTACCAGGAGAATCCCAGCAAATTGAGAGGATTGTAGAAACGTTCAGTGAAAGGTACGTCTCTTGTCAGACTGAGAGTGATGATGAAAAGGAAACAGCGAGGGTTGAAACTTTAGCCACTCCTGCTGAATCTGAGGGGAGCAAGGTGGTTCCTGATAAAGACGCTGTCTTTGTTCTGTCTTACTCCATCATCATGTTGAACACCGATCTTCACAATCCGCAAGTCAAACAGCAAATGAAGCTGGAGGAATACCAAAGAAATCTGCGTGGGGTTTACAATGGCAAGGATTTTCCAGCGTGGTATCTGGAGAAGATTTACTTCTCTATCAAAGAGCGTGAGATAATTATTCCAGAAGAGCATCATGGAAGCTCGCAGTACTATGATTTGGCGTGGAAGAACCTTATTGCTGAGCAGGAAAGCAAGGAGCAACCAAAAGGTACTGAGGCACCACTTGATGTGGACGATGGTGATTCTAATAACATTGCACCCTTTGACAAAATTATCTTCAAATATGTTTGTGGTCAGATTGTTAGTGCTCTGATTAGCATTTTCGAGGAGGCTGCTGATGATCAAATTATCACAAAGATGATGGCAACTATTGACAGATGTGCTACTATTGCAACATACTACGGCATGGTAGACATTGTGGAAACAATAGCCGAGGTACTAGCTCACATGACTACCTTGACTGGTGTCAAAAAGTCAGACTTGATGCTTGAGAACGCTGCTAATTCAGAGCTGATTCCTACTACCGAGGTCAAACTTGAAAAGGAGGGTGAGATTATTACAGTTAGTGAGGTTTCAGTCTGGTTTGGCCGCGATTTCAAGGCTCAATTATGTACTGTGGTACTCTTCCGTGTCTTGAAGAAAAACAATTGGAGGGTTTCGAAAGCGTGGGAATTCACTATGAGAATAATCTTCACTCTGTTTGAGAACTGTCTTCTTGAGCCTGATGTGTTCCCAGAGTTCCAAAAGAAATACGGTTTCGAGTCTTTGCCCAAGCCTAAGCCAGAATTCCAGATCAATAGGAGTCAGGCGTTAAAGGAAAGCGGTCTATTCTCAACGTTTTCCTCGTATTTGAAGGGTCTCTCTGATGACAGACCAGAGCCTACAGACGAGGAGATTGAATCCACTTTGTCTACAATCGACTGTATCAAGTCAAGCAGCATTGTTCCACTTTTTGGCCATGTGGCAAAGACTGATTCGGAAAACATCAAGGAGCTTGTTTCCTTGTTGCTTGAATCATTTCCTCCTCAACTAGAGGAAACTGCTAGGTTTTACGTCTCCGAGTGTCTGTTCATCCTGGAAATATCTGTCTATTTGTGCACATTGTTGACTGAAGACACGGAATCTACACTTGCGGTGTTGAAGAAGTGTGCTTCCTTGATTGAAATATCTGAAAAGGAGTTTGCATTCCCGCCATCTGCAGTCATTCGTGTTAGCGTTTATCAGCTCATTTTGCTGAAGAGCACAGAAGACAAAGAGTCATTGGTTAACACAATCACCACACTACACACGGTTGTTGAATCTGACAGAGAAGCCATCATCAAATCAGGCACTTCTCTTTTGAAGCCTCTAGAAGATCTCATGTCTCTAAGCATATGGTCTAGAAAAATTCTTGTGACCGATGTGAAATATTGGACTGTTATTAGAGTTTTCGCGTCTTCTCCCAAATATGTTGAACGGGTGTATGCCTTCCTGGAAGATGTTCTGGGGTCAAAGCCATCACCCGTGGTTCCTGAAACGTATATGCAAATTCTGGGTCTACTCGATGAAATATCCGCTGTTGGGGCATACGGTGCTCAATGGGAACAGGAATATGAAAAGCTCATGTCCACGGGTCACACTCTGGATCAGTACAAAAATCCTTTCAAGGAGCTGGTTTCCACTGCGTTGAAGTCTATCAATCTGACTTTAGGATTATCTAATGCCATCGCCTTCCAGGAGAAGAAGCGTTCTAGTGAGGGCTTGAAGCCTGATGCTGAAGCCATGTCGTGGTATCCTCTCATCGAAGCAGTTGCTCATCAATGTTATAACCCATGTCGTCAATTGAGAGCAGAGGCCCTAAAGTCTCTGCGAATGCTGATTGTTTCAAATGACCTGGGAGAAAACGTCACCTCTGAAGGGGTCATCGATGTCGGATGTATGCGTTTGCTTGTGGAGCTTCTAAAGCCCGAAGTCGAGGCCACAGATCCGAATGGAATGATCAAGACTCAATCTGAAGTGATCAAGCTTACATGCGAGACTCTGTTGAACTACAACCTTGCACACCCGACCACGATAGTCTCAAAGTTCCTGAAAATTGTTTCCAAGTTCCTGGTTAAGAATGCTGCAAAGCCAGCCTTCAAGGATCAAACCTCAGATTCTCTGAAGAACATGTTCGTGATTATGAAGGATAAGTTGGAGATTGAGAAAATAACATCGTTGGAGATTGATGAGTCCATCATCGCGTTGATACAGAACCCTGCCAATGAACCTGCTACATAACTTTCAGCAGCATTTGAGATTGGTGATTACGGCCAGCAATACCAAAGCTAAGCAAGACATAACTGGAAGAAGTCATTAGAATTATACTTTGAGTCCCTTCTTGATGACAGTAGATATCAAATTCTCGCAGTCTTGGTGCACGAGCTTGAGGCTTATAGTCGTGTCTGATACAACTTTCCAATCACCACCAATTTTGTTTTTGGCCATCTCCAAAATTGAAAGCGCCATCTGCTTGTGTTGAAGATGCTTAATATATTACAATAGATAAACAACTCTCAACAGCTCCCTATACCTCCTATTTTATTGACACAGCAGCTTTTGAAACGTCTATGCCAGCCATAAATATTGCATTATAGTATCTCACATGGATATACCGAAAAACCTGCTACGAAATAGCTCTTCCCACTCACCTGGCGATGAAGCGGCTTATGCCTCGAACACCAAGACTGATAACAAGGAAGATGGTAATATCCCCATGCAAAATGCCGCTCAACTTACAAAGACGAATACCCAGGTGATCTCTGCAACAACTGCAGGTACTCGAGCGGTGCTGTACCAGTTTTTGTCTCTATATCTAAGAACACCGGCCAAGCTGTTCAGACCATCAAGATTCGACTACCTGGCAACTGCTCGGATTTTGCTTCAAGACTCACTCAAAGCAAGACCATACAATTTCTTCTCGCATTCTGGAATTGCGATGCTGGTGAATGCTGTTAAGAAGGAAGGCTGGAAGTTTATACCGTCCCAAGTCTTGCCTCCCATCATCGCCAACTCAGCCACGGGTGTGGTTTTGTACACCACCTACCTCACATCTCTTCAATACTTCAATGGCTTTGGAAATGCAACTTTGGAGAGCCCGAATCCCATTGATACCTTCAGAGCCGGTTTTTTGGCTGGTGCGGCTCAATCGTTGGTTGCGGCCCCCATTGATGCAATCTATGCCAGATCCAATGCCTCGGAAATAATAGGAGGAAAGCACGAGAACCTGTGGAAGTATGGTATGTACAAGCTCCAGCAGATTGGACTGGTGGGTGTGTTTGCTGGATTTGGTGCCAGTTTCGTAAAGGAAAGTTTTGGGTTTGCAGCTTACTTCTCCACCTTCGAGGTGATAAAGAATCAGGGTTACCATATGACTACAAAATGCATTAATTGGTACGATTCGGCAAAGGCTTATGTGTTGAAACGTGAGCCAACTCATCTGTCAGACGATTCCAAGTCAGCCCGAATTTTGAAAACCTCGTTCATTCTCTTTGCCGGTGCTACTGCTGCCTTCAACCTTCTTGCCATTCAATACCCCATCAACAAAATCCAGAACATACACCTGGCGAGACTGGAGGCACTGGATATCTTCAATGAGTCAACACACCAGCGCAGACCCTTCATCAAGCTCTACTACAAGTCGTATCTGGATACCATAGAGCAGGTGCTTTACATGAAGCAGAAGTCAACTCTTACATGGGTAGGCTGGTGTTACAAAGGTTTTGTGTCCAATGCTTTAACCACAATCCCAGCCTCGTCCATAGGTCTTCTGATATTCGAGATCACCAGACAAAGACTCAGCACGGACCTGGAATCCTCGCTGAGGATGAAGCCATGAAATATAATGAATATTTAATCAAATGTACATAGAAGATACATCATGTCATGACCATCATTGCTGGGCCAACACCTTCTGATACGCAGCCCACCCGGCACTTCTGTATCTTTCTCCTTCCACCTTTGGGTCTCTTCCCTTTCCGAACAATCCTCTGCCTACAATGATCAGGTCGGTACCAGTCTTGAAAACCTCGTCAACGGTTCGGTATTGCTGGCCCAGAGCATCGCCCTTGTCATCCAGTCCAACACCTGGGGTCATGATTAACCAATCAAAACCTTCATCTCTCCCTCCCATATCATTCTGGGCAATGAAGCCAATCACGAACTCCTTATCCGTTCTAGCAAGATCAACAGTCTGAGTGGTGTACTCGCCTTTGGCCAAAGATCCCTTTGAAGACAGTTCGGCTAACATCAGCAAACCACGTGGCTCTGACGTCGTTTCCTGAGCAGCCTCTTTCAATCCCTTTATGATTCCAGCACCTGGAACAGAATGAGCGTTGGTAATGTCAGCCCATTGCGCGATCTTGTAGACACCACCTTTATACTGCAATTTGACGGTGTTTCCAATGTCTGCAAACTTCCTGTCCTCAAAAATCATGAAGTTGTGTTTCTTGGCCAGTGCAAGAAGTGGGAGAACAAATCCATCATAAGTGAAGTCCTCAATGACATCAACATGGGTTTTGAGAAGGCAAATATATGGACCCAACGAGTCCACAAGTGCCAGGATCTCGGCTGTAGTTGTCAGATCCACGGAGGCGCACAGATTCGTCTTTTTGGACTCCATGAGCTCCAAAAGGCGGCGTGCCACTGGCGATGTGTGAGCATCAGCTCTGGCCTGGTACGAAGAGAGGACAGTCATTAAACCAAGTCAGTTTGTCGGGTTGGAAACTAACACCAGAGAAGAGAAACACACCTTGCTTGAAATAAAATTTGAAGTGCGGCACCCATTGCGGTTACCCGGTCGTGAAATTTTCAGATTCACCGAAGAGGGAGTACGTCTCTAAATGCTTCGGAAGCGAAGTGTCGAAGCTGGGCGAGAGACTTATCTACACATATCAAAACATTGACATACAAAAATGGATCAGCTAAACGGAAAGGAACAACAGGAGTTCCAGAAGATTGTGGAACAAAAGCAAATGTCTGATTTCATGAGAGTAAGTAGTGGCAATCGAGACTACGAAGGCGCATCTCATACTAACCATCATAGCTTTACACAAACTTGGTCGACAGATGTTTCAACGACTGTGTCAACGACTTCACATCCAACAAGCTCACCGGTAAGGAAGAGTCTTGTCTCTCCAAGTGCGCGGAGAAGTTCCTGAAGCACAGCGAACGTGTTGGAGCCAGGTTCCAAGAGCAAAACCAGATTTTGATGGACCAAATGAGGCGTTAAGACGACCGCCATGGTTGCCGTGTTGCACAATCTTGTACTTAGTGTTTGTCTCATATAAATATTGAAATCCAAAGAATTCGGAGTTCAAATCTGAATAATTTATTTTTAGATATGCGATATAGCTCGGGCTATTCCATGTCTTTCTAGTATACAATAATGACCAACCATCTACCTTACAAACTATCCTTGAACAGCTTGATTAGGTTTGCAGTCTCCTCCATCATCTCTATAGTCCAGTTGTATGTTTCACTGTGAAACTTGTTGTACATGACAGCATTCGTGAACATCACCTGGAGTCTATATTCCAGTTCCTGGAAGGTGTTGATCTCCCCACGCTTAACGTCCTTCTGGATCTTCTTCAGGTCCTGAGGGTTCTTGATGAGCACGTAATACTCTGGTTCATCGGATTCACTCACCGGTTGTAGAAACATGGAGGCAAATCTGTTTGAAGAAATTTGCGTGATCAGTTGGGTTGCAATGGTCTGGAACTTTTTGTTGGTTGGTGGGGCTGTTGGGGTTTCCGATCTGTGTCGCCTCTTGGAGACCTCAGACTGTTCGTTGTCATCTCTGCTTCTTTTTATTCCTCTATTTGACTCATCCTCGTGATCTTCTTCCGGTTCGGACTCCTTCTCATCAACATCCATCGGAGACGCCGAGGGAGCTTCTTCGACAGCTGATGCTGATTTGTCTTCCTCACCAGCCCGGTCTGCAGTATCTTGGGTTGTTTCCTCCTTCTCCTCCTCCTCCTGAATATTCTTCTTCTCGCTCGTCTTCGCAACCTCGTCCTTCACAGTAATCTCTTCAATGGGTTCCGAATCGATCTTCGCCTCAGCCTTTTCCTTGTTCTCGAATTTATCGGTAGTATTCGGCTGCGTCTTATTGAACTCCTTGATCAAAAGGTCATCATTTACCTTTCCCTGTTCAATCATTTCCATCTCGTCTTTGCGCTTCTTGAAAACTTTTTCCAGAGACGATATCTCATGCAACGCTGAGTTCTTATAACTATTCAAAATCTTGATCAGTCTGTCCTTCACCATCGCAATCTGTATCCTGGTTGAGAGTTTGAAAATTGTCGTTTTAGGCACTTGAGAGATCACAGGATCCTCGGGCATGATGGGATCCAGCGAAAGACAATCCGCAATTACCTGAACGATCTGAACTGGGCTGAGAGTTGGTTTGGCTCCAGCAGGCTTCTTCGATTTGGTAATACTATGACTGGTACTGATATTCAACAAGTCAAACTCAGGATTTATCAGAGGGTTGTTGTTTATAAGTGCTTGCAAGTGCAAGATGTTGAATGAAACATAATCTGGTTTGGTTCCCACGGCTCCCGAGTTTGAAGCTAAGAACAACGAATGTATATGTTGTAAGGTGACTATCTTCTGTAACATGGTAACTTTGGCGTACGCCGCGGCGGCTGCCTGTGCAGCAGCAGTTTTGGATTGCTGACCTGACATCTCCTTTCCGATTGCTCAATCCCTGAGCCCAGAAAAGGATCGTTTGGTGAAGTTAAATGGTTGTTAATGAGGGACTACTGCGTGTAATATGAGGAAGCTTGACCACGATGACATTTGAACTAGGGTATTGGCCGGGTAACGCCTTCGATATCAAGCCGCGTCTCCAAGTTTATTGCACCCGTGTTATTTATGATCCCAAACGCGAAAGAGATATACAGAGAGGACCGAATTCTACGCACTACAAATAAACAATATGGAATCAGAGGTGTTGGAAGTGCCGACTTATTTTCCTCTTTTGTCGCAGAACATGACGACCATCAGCAGGGCACTGGCTGAATTGGAGAAGTCTGACACAAAGGTCCCATTTCTTGAAAGAGAGGTGAGGGAAAGCCTCGCCCTTTTTGTCGAGAATTCATTGTTGATATCTGCTGAAAAAGGCTCATTGAGCCTTGCTGAAGCCAAAGAGGAGCTGCGAAAGGAGCCTGTGATGAAGAAAGCAGAGAGACTGATTGGCCAAATGTCTACGGTGTCTACCGATCGTTCTTCTTTTGTGGAGGCGGTTTCTGAACTGAAAACGGAATTGCAATCTCGAAACAGAAAGGAGGAACCCTTGAGTGTGACAAACATGGCTGATTATACTAGGATGGATCACGAACCTGAACCAGCTGTTGTTATTTTTGATAATCAGCTCACGGAGGCCAAGCACAAAAGGCTCGAGAACTCTAGAAAGCAAAAAGAGTTTGCTGAGTTTACCGAGGTAATGATCAGCCCGCAAAAATTGCTTGCCGGAGAAGATGATGACGATGTTGCAGTGGAAGGTGGTCTTGTGGATTTGCGTTGTCCCATCTCTAAGCAAATCATGAACAATCCAGTCACCTCGAAGAAATGTGGCCACTGTTATGACAAGAACAACATTCTTAGCTTATTTGGAAGACAATCGAATACGAAATGTCCAGAATGTCCGATGCTGCTTTCCAGACAGGACCTAATACCAGATGAGTTGATGAAGGTTAGGGTGGAGTTTTACAATCGTGATTTGGAGATTCAAGAGAAATTTAAAAGTCACAGTGATATTGTGAGGTTGTGAAAAAAAATAAGGGCTTCAAGACCAAAATTTCGAGCTCTTGAGGATTGAATGCTGCTGGAAATAGAGAACATTGGAGGTTTCGAAGATTTCATCCTACAGATACAAATGAACTCCTCACCAAGAACCAAAAAACGGGTCTTTCTGCGCTTCTGCTAACAAACAGGACCGGCTGATGCTTTCTCAGAATAGCTCGCCATCCAGACTTAAGCGGCCAAACTTTCAGCAGTAACCCCCTTATAGGTACCAGTATAGAAGTCCTTGTTTTCCTTTGCATGTTCTTCTGGCTTGAGCAGAGCCAATGGATCCTTGAAGTCGATGTATCCAAGGAATGGATCTGAGGTGGTGAGACCCAACAGCTTGAGAGTTTTAACTGGCAAAGCCTTGAAGTACTCCACCGGAGTTCCAAGCATGATGTTTTCCTCCTGTCTCAAAGTCCCAAGGGTCATGAACAATATGGTAACTGCTCTGAACTCGTCCTCAGTGGTGTTGGCAGACCCACCATGGTAACACGACGCAAGCATGAAAAAACAGTCTCCTTTCTCTAATTCTGCATAGACAACCTCCTCGTCTTTGGGCTGTCTCCAGTGATCCCAAAGGTGGGAGCCTGGTATGAATCTGGTGGCTCCATTTGCCTTGGTGGTCCTGGTCAACCCCAACGCCGTACCCAGGGCAGAGTCATCACCATACCGGTAGGTGTCATTGTGTCTGTGGATATTATGGTGGATGATGTCATCACGATGCAACACCTGGTCTTTTGCACCCGGTCCAATTCTGAAAGTAATGGTGGAGTTGTGTTGCGGAGGAGAGTAGCCTTCAACGATCTGGTCACCAACCCAAGATGCGTTCTCCCTACCCAAAAACGCCTCGGAAACAGCAATGTTCAGCTCGTGAGACAAGAACTTTTCGGCGCATGTCTTTGATTTGACACACATGCCTGAAACTCTTCTGGTTTCTGCTGGAAAGAACGATCCATCCCAGGAGAAGTCCTGGTCCAAATATGGTTTAGCGTCAGCATAAATAGCATCAACCACTTCTTCTGGAAGGTAATTCTTGACGATGCACCCACCATAGATTTCGATCTTCTCGATGATTTTCTCGGCAGTGGCGGGTTCGCTGACGGTGAGGTCTTCCTTAGTGACCTTCACTGGCATATCATAGTCGTTCTTGAGGACCTTGGCATACTTGACCCCTTCCTCCTCATAAACAACATATTGTCCTCTGGTCTTGCTGGAAATTTGTCTCCCATTGGCTACAGTCATGGTGATTGTATATATTTAAATATTTTTATCCAAAATCAAGTTTACAAGACTCCACTGGAAAGCGACCAGGCAGCGTTTATATGGCATTTTGATGTATCGCGCTTCAAGTTTACTAATCGGGAAAGAGATGGGTCTTCGCGCTATGCTCGTGCATCTGCCCAAAACCGTCTTATCTCTTATCACATTCCAATATCGGCAATTTAGCTGTTTGGTGTCAGTTTTCCAAACTGACGAGACTGGTATACGTTTTAGTAATCGAGCCAAATATGTAATTTGGTGTGATTGCCGAGGAAACGTCTGGTATCTGCGGTCGCGGTTACCCATTTTGGTGACTGGTGAGAGAGGTTACGGATGAGGCAGCTGACTCATTGATACAACCTCACGGATTACGCGACGGGTTTGAAGTCTCTCAGTCTTGTTGATTGCCCATCCAGCTTCTGCCACGCCTCTTATATCGTCAAATAATTCACCAAGACTCGTATTTGAGGTCTTGAACCTCGAACGATTAACAATGTAACGTTTTGGTATATTCGGTTCAGACACTACCTATACCTTACGCTGAAAACATCTAGAAGAAAACGAGCATCTATACCACACCTTCCGACCCAACGGTGGTGACTGCCATACGCTGCGATTTAGACTTATAGGACTGCTCATCTGATGACTAGAGGCAACCAGAGAGAACAGGCCAGAGCTAAAAACCAGAAGAAGCTCCAGGCCCAGAAGGAGAAGAAGCCTGATCCCAAAAAGAGACAAGAGGCCGATGCTCTTATTCTGAGACAAAAACAGGCTGCAGGTAAGTGAAGGGTAAAAGGTCATTTTTTGGGTGTAAGCTTATACTAATATTTCACAGCCGATGCAAGAAAGGCTGAGGCTGCTGCCGCTGCCTTGAAGAAGTGAATAGAAGCTTAAGATGGTACTTCAAAGGTGCAGAGAAGACTTTGAAATTTTCACATTTGAGGCATTTGTCTTTATTGTTGATAACGTGAAGTGCAGAGTATGAACTTGAAGGCTACAGCTCACTTCTACAATATATAGATTGTCACAGAAACATAGACTATTGGAAAATATCCCCCTTTGCTTTAGTAAAACTCTTTCTCCCCTCCATCTAGTTCACCTCAGTTTGAGTAGACGCAGTCGCCTGGGCAGTTCTCTCGACATCGTACAAAAAGTCAAAGTAGCTCTTCTCAAAGTGGTGCAATCTGACATAACCATCTTCTCCGCCAGAAGCATATGAGGTCCCTTGAGGGTGGACTGCGATGTAATTCAAAGGACCGAAATGACCGTTGACACGACCGATCTCGTCTTGGAACACTTTGTGGAAAAAACGGGCCTCGAACTTACCCTGCTTCGAAGAGGTGGTGGTGACATCTTTGGCGTCCTGACCACCTCCCAAAATAACAAAGTCCTTGACTGGTGTTATCGCGGCAGAATTCATAGGTGCATCCGTCTCGTAGGTCTTGAGCATCTGGAGACCGTCCACGTCTAGTATATGTGCTGTCTTGTCCCTCGACGAGGTGATAAAGTAGGTGCCATCTGGCGAAAATTGAAGATCGCTCACGGTCTCGGTATGTGGTTTCGTGCTTGCCAAAAACTCGCCTGTCTTGGCATCGTACTTGGAGATTGTACCATC
The DNA here is from genome assembly GCF_000576695.1 of Kuraishia capsulata CBS 1993. Taxonomy (NCBI): domain Eukaryota; kingdom Fungi; phylum Ascomycota; class Pichiomycetes; order Pichiales; family Pichiaceae; genus Kuraishia; species Kuraishia capsulata. The sequence continues at coordinate 1,576,198 of NW_019172950.1, forward strand.
GGCATGTCCAGCAATGATGTACAATCCGCCGTAACTCCAACCAGCAACAGTGGCCTTGGCGAAGCCCTCTCTGGTCGTGATGGTAAGCATTGGTTCTTCAGCCTGGGGTCCAGATCTGTTCACTGGGTAGACCTCTATAGAACCCAGCTGTTTCATCACCTGATCCGTCACCATCAGAAACTTCTCTCCGGTTGCGTTGAACTCAACACGTCTCACTGGAGATGGCAGACTCCAGGTATGAACACATTCCCCAGTCCTTGCGTTCCAGAGTTTGGCAGAGAAATCAGCACTTCCGGTAACAACAAGCTCGGATTCTGGGTCGATATCGATGGACCAAATAGTACCAATGTGACCAATGAAAGTTCCCAGTCTTTCACCGTTGGACGAGTACCACACGGACGCAACTCTGTCCTTGGCCACGGAAAGAAGCAAATCGCCCTCTCTGTTGAACTTCACCTGGGTCAGGGAACGTTCATGCCCCTTGAGCATAATAGGCCTCATCATCTTGGCTGTGATTTGGTTGATTAGTTAGATGCAGGGCTATCGAACGTTGTCCTGAGTTGTTCGTGCTCATTTGAAGTTTTTTTCATCTGATGATAGTCGTGTGTGGCTTAAATGTGTTTATGTAATCACGGGCCTATTGAACTCAGAGCTTTGAGGTTGCAATACGAGCTGAGAATACAACTATGTCCAAAGGGGCTAGCTTTGATATACCATTAGAATTAGCATAATCACTTTTAATACAAACTTACTGCCTCAGAACAGCACTACACAAAACCTAACTCAGTTCTCATCACACATTAACAATTATATCAGCTAAACGCCGCATTGGCTCCGGCACGTCCTCCCGCCCGTCCTACGGGGTTTTTAAAGTTTTTTTTTTCATGTCAGGCGGCCTAAGTGACAGGAGATGTGGAGATCTGACGGGGTTTGAATTGTAATACGAACGTAGGCATATGGTTGCATGTCTGGTCAATAAAGCATGTTTGATGTTTATCTTCTTGTGGTGGTCAGATAAGCCTTTGGTCATCCTGTCAACTGTGGCTCTGACCGTTGGTTGGATGCGCAGCGTAAGATTATGATAAGAGTGTGGTGGTGGCCTGAAATATGGCTAACGTGAGAAAGAGGAGGTTCTGTTTATGTCGCGCAAACCGACTAAAGTTGCTCTCCAAAGCCAACATGCGAAATTACTTTTTCAAAATCAGTTTCACTTGTTGGTTAGCATTTAAAGTGCCGCTCAAGGCTCTTTGTGCACCCTATATAGCCGCACGGTAGTCTCTGCGTAGCCTTCGATCAGTCGACACCATCAAGTTGCCTCCGCAGAGAATCAAAGAAACACAACAACGCAAATATCTTGATCACAATCCTCGGCGGGTTTCGCATTAACTGAACATGCGTTCATTATCTTGTAGCTATCTCAAAGTCCAAAAGGGCTAAAAGTCGGAATCGTTAGGTGCCACATCGCAATAGTCACGTGCCGTCACCCAAGCAGAAAAAACCTCCCATAGTTAATGGGGACAAAGCGTTTTATTTAACCCACAAAACCACACAACCCCGGTTCGTGGCTTCATTCTGTTTCTGCTGTCTTTTGACTTATCCCTCTTTTCTTTGTTTCATCCTCTGTGGGTTTTCTGTTGATAATTTTTACCAGTCATCAAAAGGTTTGCTGGTGCATTGATACCTGTTTTTAATCAGCGTGAACGATCCTTACTACTGGTTCCACAACGCCTTTATTCTTTGACAAGAGAAATACCCGCACAGCTCGAATTGTATCTATATCTAGGCACATTTGCCTCTTGCGCGTCATTCAACAGCTCCGCATACACGAAATACTCAACGTATTCACGAACGCCACTATTACCAGCATACATCACAGTCTCCCGATATGTCTTTTCGGCCGCAGACAACGCCAAACGTTCTTCAAGACGTTTGCGATACCTCGAATGATCTCCACAAGCTTCTACCGAGTGCTATCGCCCAGAGCAAAGCGAGCTTTGCTGAGTCCACTCCTACGCTAGTGGCTGTTTCCAAGTTTCAAAAACATGGTGATCAGACGCAACAGGCACTTGAGGAAGGTTCCTCCATATTCGCCCCAACAAGCTCGAAAAACGTCACTCCCTCGTTGAGTAAGAATAACTACCAGAAATTTTGCTACAGACACAACCCGGAGGTGAAGAGAACCACGAGAGTCGACGAAGACAAGATGAGGCAGATTCAGAATTCTCTCGAGAAGCTTCCAATCAGAGAACAGGAGGCAATTAGCAACGTGTGGTCGCTTTTTTCTGCTGCGCCAAGCCATCATAGAACTCTGATGCTTCAAGGATTATTGACCCAGTGTTGCTTTCCCCAGTTATCGATGCTTTCTGAGGAGGTGTCCTCTCTGATTAAGATTGACTTTATCACCGCGTTACCAAGTGAACTCTCGCTGAAGATCCTTTGTTATCTCGACTGTGCTTCGTTGTGCAATGCGGCTCAGGTATCAACCAAATGGAAGAAACTAGCTGACGATGACCGTGTTTGGCATCATATGTGCGAGCAGCACATCGACAAGAAGTGTCCTCAGTGTGGATGGGGATTGCCCTTAATGCTCTTGAAGAGAGCCAGAGAGATGCCCACTGCTCCCAGTGCTGCTGCTACTGTGGTGACGCCACCAGCATCGGGCTCTGAAGCTGAACAAGAAACTACAGTGACCAAGAAGAGAAAGAACAATTCTGGCAAAGCAGAACCTGCAACAGATATCGACATGGTGGCGTCCTCTTCTTCTAACAGCCAGCAACAGGCGGTTCGTAAGACGAGGCCATGGAAGATTGTCTACAGTGAGCGTTACAAGGTGGAGAGGAATTGGAGGAAGGGAATCTACAAGGCCAAGGAATTTCAAGGCCATGAAGACGGTGTGACGTGCATTCAATTCGATGACCAATTTTTGATGACTGGATCTTACGATAAGACCGTGAAGATCTGGAATGTGAATACTGGTGAACTGCTTAGGACTCTGGAGGGCCACAATGGTGGAATTAAAGCCCTCGTTTTTGACGATCAGAAGCTGATCACTGGTGGTCTAGATTCAACGATCAAGGTTTGGAATCACCACACTGGTCAGTGTATTTCGACATACAGAGGCCATGCCGAAAGTGTTCTCTCTGTCGACTTCCACAATAAAACCATTGTCTCTGGAAGTGCAGACCATACTGTGAAAGTGTGGCATGTGGAGACCAGAACCTGTTACTCTCTGCGTGGTCACACCGAATGGGTTACCTGTGTCAAGATTCACCCAAAGAGCAACACCATATTTAGCGCATCAGACGATTCCACGGTGAGAATGTGGGATATGAGCACCAACCAATGCATACGTATCTTTGGTGGGTTTAAGGACAACGGTCACATCGGCCAAGTCCAATGCGTGATTCCTTTGACTATCAAGGATGCTCTTGTGGAAGACGAAAAAGAAGGTTTTGAGGAGGATACGGCTAGTATCAGCGAAGACGCCGAAACAGGCACCAACGATGAGAATTCTGAGGAGGATCTCAACAACAAAATTCTAGATGATCCTAACTACCCAACTCATCTTTTGACTTCTTCTCTTGACAACACGATCAAGGTATGGGATGTGAAAACAGGAAAGTGTATAAGAACTCAGTTTGGTCACATCGAAGGTGTTTGGTCTATTGCTGCTGATACCTTCAGAATAGTGTCTGGAGCCCACGACAGACTTATCAAAGTCTGGGACTTGCAGAGTGGAAAGTGCATGCACACATTTGGAGGAAACAGTGCCCCGATATCATGTGTCGCTTTAGGGGACTCCAGGTTTGTGAGTGGTCTTGAGAATGGTCGTGTCAAGATGTACTGTTTTGACGATGTGTGATCAAAGAATATGGCTACGGGTTATTGGCTATCAATATGCTGCCAATATGCTACCAATATACTGGTCTGGCGAACAGGCAAACCATAAGGAAATTAATGGTGTTGCAATTGTCTAATTTTATAAATTTTGAATGGGAATGGTGTTATTATAAAGGATGTTGAGTAGATTACAGGATGAGCCTCAGTTCCAATATACTTGCAGTTGATCGCTCGGTACAGCTGAATATATTCAAGCATAATTGAGGATAAAATAGAAATCTTCAATTGCTACTAAATGCATTCATTATTTGATATCGTCTGAATTTTATAAATCGGCTAATTTTCCTCTATATCAGAATTTTTGCAATATTTCAGGATAACCTCACAAGTCGCATAAGGCAATCTATCTTGACGATTTAGAATGTCATGTAAAGTGTGAGATAACCACCCTTACGCACAAAGATATTTTTCAGCTCACTTTTTCAGTCCACTTCTCCTTTTTCATCGATCGCTTTAGAAATACCACAGTTCTCACTGAGATAAAACTAGTTGCATAGTTCAGATTCAATTATCTAACAGGGCTCTGATAATACCCCCTTCTGGAACTAAACCTAGGGAATTTCCATCTCACCAAGACACATCTACATCCAGATGCTGAGGACGGTGTTCTCGGCATACAAAGGTTATCATGCTCCGAAAGATGCAAGTTCCCAAGATGATGACAACTGGAATATGACCCAGACAAGAAGTCGCACGAGATCCTCGAGGCGGCAACTGGGACCTCCTCTTTCTGGATTCGATCAGCTGAAATGGGACGTTGTGGGGAAGGGCCATAGCATAGTGTATGGAGACTCGAAGCCGACAAAAAAGGGGCCATCTAGTTCGGATTCCGATATTAGTGATGATGATAGGACACCAGATGGAAACCCCAAGGAAAACACAGAGGGGAGTCGCTTCTACTCCGAGGATCAAATCCCCTATGACGAATTCGATGGTAATTTTTCATACGCGTCTCCTGACATACTAGAACCCGACCAGGACATTGAGTTCGAGGCAAGCCGAGGTGATAACGAAAAGAAGGAAAGAATTGGAAAAAATGGAAAAAACAACAAAACCAGAGGCACTGGGAAACATCGGAAGCAGGACAGGGTCATGAGCAGGAAGCTGGAGAGAAAGGCAAGAAAGGAAGAGAAGAAGCAGAAGAAATCACTCAAAAGCTCAGGCTTATATGCAACTAGTGATGGTGACAAGGTGAAGTTGTTGAATGAACTTTATCGGGAAGCATCTTCAAGGCTGGAAAGCTCTTTCAAGTACTATGATGTTTCGGTGTACAAAGAGGATCTGTTCAACCTTACGGATGACCAGTGGCTGAACGATAATAACCTCTCATTCATCTACGAATTTCTCACGCGATTTCAGCTTGTTCCAATTTTGTCTTCTCTATTCAATAAGAGTATTCCGCTGGAAAAATCGTCCGAATCGATAATCCTTTTGAAGCCATCCATGAGTTACCTTCTAATGCACACACGCGACCCTACCATGTTGAAGGGTGTGCTTCCGCCTATGGAGCGTGCGTCGTTCGTTTTTCTTCCTGTCAACGATAACGACGATGTTGAATTGGCAGAGGGAGGATCGCACTGGTCGTTGGTAGTGGCTTCAATTCCAGATAACACTTGCTTCGTTTTTGATAGTATGACTTTGGCTAACGAATCGGAATCATTGACACTGATAAACCGGTTTGAAGCATACATGGGACAGAAATATAAAGTCAGAGCCAACATGCCAACTCCGCAGCAGATTAACGGAAGCGATTGCGGAATCATGGTTTTACAGACCACGGCTTTGCTCCTGGCTCGTCTGCTAAACAGCGAAGAAGGTGAGCCACTATCATTTGACCTCTCTGAAATCAATCTGAGTGCGATCGATGGCAGGATATTTGTTCTGGGTACTATTCTCAACCTTCTGAGAAGCACTTCAGGATAATTTGTAGCATATAAAGAGCACTTTATTTTCCATACACAATGGTAATGTACCTCATAATTTTTTGTTCGGGAGAACCGTTGTGTTCCCAAGGTCAATGGTGCGGCGCTAAGATGACCCGTAATACAATTGGCAGTCTGCATAGCTCAACACCACAACCCATACAAGTATCCATCTATTGCATTGTACATTGTCCGAATCAACTCCGCAAACGTCAAGCAAATTGACGGGATCTATAGACGGGATACAGAATGAGTTCGAAAGTTGTGCCGGTGGATTATATCACACCCAAGTTTCCATCGCTAGGTACGGACTATCTATACTATACTAAGGACATCTGGTGGTTCACGGTCATTTGGACGATCATCTTCTTTCTTATATTCTTCGGTGGCTCATCCCTATGGGCTGCTTTCAATCATAGAAAACATATAATCTCTATATGGATACCTGTTGTTTACTTGGTCATAGGGGTCATCGAGGGCTTCGTCACGGGAACGGTGACGGGAGTTATGTAAGTGATATTTCAAAGGAGTACCCAGCTTCTATGTGGCAACTAACCTTAGCAGTATTGGCGAAATCTACAAAGCAGGTGAGTTCGCAATGACGACTTGGATACCGTTCGCATGGGGATTCTTGCCCATATGTTACCATATCATCACCTCATATTCGCTCACATCGGTTGTTTTGTGAAAAGGCAAGAGTTCTTTCCTAAGCATGCGAGCATACATCACTCAGGAATTGTCTGAGATTGTGCATATTGTTGTTATTGGTATTATTGGTGTTATTGGTGTTATTGAAGCGGACTCTTAGCCCGAGTTTGTCGTGTGAAACACAGTACGACGCACCAAAATCTATGCGTCAGAACGCGTGTACCTGATCTCTTCAAGCCTTCTATCAGTTAGTATATCCAAAGTCAGGTACATGCCATGGCTTCCAGCAAATCACCAGACCAGGATTTTGAGGATAAGATCCGAAAAGTTAGCGACGGGTTCCTTGAGATATGCCGCACTTTATACGCAGGTGAGTGCTCTTGAGTGTGGACGCGTCACCAAACATCGCTAACTTCTTTTAGAAAACAAAGCACTGGCTGCCGAAGTCCGGCACTTGACTCGGAAGAATTCCGAGCTGCAGGCTCAGGTATCACAAAAACATACTGCAGAAGGCCATTTTGTCAAGAGAGAGATAGAAGTGGCCACTTCCCAATCACCCAACAAATCGGCAACAAGTACTGTTCTCAGCACGGAACAGCCCCAGTCTTTGAGCATAGCAGAGTCCATGTTTCCACCTTCAAAGATGCGAAAAATTGAGTATGAGCTAGAAAGCTGTGCGATGGGTGCATCAATTGGGGCATCTATACCAGACAACGGTGACGTGATATGGATCCCTCAAACGCAGATTTCTTCGCCCATAATAGGAGGCGATGAAGAAGATTACGACCATGATGATTATAACGATAACGACGAAAACCAGAACGAAAATGAGAGCGCCAGCCATCCATTCACAAGTGCAACGTATCTATCAGCTGAAGACATGAGCATGCGTGAAAAATCGCCTGAACTGGTGACTAAGGCGTTGACACAGCCAAAAAAGGTCCTTGACGATTTAGAAATATCAGATAGCGAATTGGAAGACGTTGATTTGGTATACGGTGAGGATTCTCCTAAGCCAAAAGAGTCACGTCCCACGCAACAAACACCGTCCAAAGAGGCCAGCCAAGGTCAATTGTGGACTCCCAAAACTGCCACAAAGCCCAAAGTGGAACACGATGAAAACACAATTGACCTCTCAATCAACCCTGCGGCCAACAGATTTTGGGTTCTGGAGGACTTCAAGCCGAACCCCAAGACAAACTATAATCTGCCGTATGCCTTCAAGGCCAGTCGAATGGGCAAAGACATTCAGGCTCCCAAGTGCAGATGTAGTAAGTGTCTTGCAATTGCAGAGATCGTTGGAAAGACTGAGACCCACCACCGGATCAAGGCCGTTTGGAAAAGTAATGATACTAACGTCCTGGCACCTCAAATCCAGGACCAGTTCGATAACGTCATCCATCGTGACAACACTGAGATCTGGGGAAGGCCTGACTCTCCTCCGGGCTTCAGCAGGTCTGATTTCCCGACCACTCAAGAGAGGCTCCAAGACAGAGAGAAAAGCGAGGTGCTCAACAGAGCAAAAACTCTGGAAAGACTATTGCAGGCCGTGCAAGTGGACGGGCAATTCAAAGGGCCAATGCCTCCCCAAGTTGGAAAGTATATATTCAGGAGTGATACTTTCAACGGTGCAGTAAGAAGTGGAAATTATGTCATGGATCACAGTTTGTTTGTGAGAGATGAATGATTATAATCTTTCTCGTGGATCTGACCCAGTCATAATTTCACGTTCACCTGTATATTCTACATAAAGTCTGCTACGCTGAAAATATGTTCATCATGAGTTAGAATCATTAAAGTGACCAATTGGAAAAACATGAAGAGAAGAAATTAGTTTCGGAACTAAGAAGATGAAGATGAGGGTTATATTGAAATTTTCATAGAAACCCCCCGTCAGGTGTTTCGATCCACGTTTTAGTCCCTATCCCTTTGAGCTCTCTTCTTGCTCTTTTCCTTGAACCGGTTGGTCTTTCTCTCGCTCTTGCTTAGATACCTAAACTTCTTCTTCTTTGGCTTCTTAGGCCTCTTGTTCGAATCCGTATCACTCTCCTCTTCAGAATCGTTGTGACCAACCACTAATCTCGCATACTGCCTAGCACGCTTCAGGGAGTCATTTAACACGGACTCAGACTTCGTCAGGTCAACCTGGTTGGCCTTCGCTATGGCTGCAAGCTCCTCTATTGGGTTTCCGTTGTCTATCGCCTCCACAGTTACGACTGTTTCCCCCACAACCGGGGCATTTGCATCTGTGGCGACATACACCTGTTTGCGCTTCAATATTCCCCTACTTTTTTTCTTCTTAAAATCCTCGGAGAACCCAGTCCACTCGCTCTCTTCATCTTCGTTGTCTTTCACCTCCTCATCTGTGACAGACGAATCCGGAGCATCATCGTTTTCTCCTTCGGATTCAGACTCAGATACCACAAACTGACCTCCATCTTTCAGCTGTTGTAATTCCTGAAGTCTCTGCTGCACTTTGTCCTTCCTCTCCTGCCTTATTCTAGCTCTCTCCTCCAGCCTATTCTTCCTTTCCTGTTCTTCGATGAATTCCTTGGCATGTTTCTGTCTCGCAAGCTTTCTCTTGTGAAATCCCGTAAGATACTCCCTGAAAATGTTAGACAATGCTGGTTATTGATAAGAACCCTTTGTTCACTTACACTCTGGCATCCTTGTCAAACACCACTTCCTCGACTCTATGTTTCTTGGCCTGTTTTTGTGCGTACTTCCTACCACCGGTAAGAATGTCCCTATTCTCTCTAGGCATCTTTCCTACACCTTATTTTATTGGTTCCAAAACCAAATCTATGAGATCAGAGGTGTGTTATCGGAAGAAGGTGGCTCAAGATAGAAAATGCTATAAAAAAATGGTCTTCCAGGGCGGGTAACCCCCGTGTGATGAGTACTGAGTATGCACACTGATTTACTGCCGTATTCGAGACGATATCGGTTCTTAAGAGTTGCCTATTTATGTTAGAAAAACTGTCTGAACACGTCTTCGTGCGTGAGGTTCTCCTGAAGAACCCCATATATAGCCATGAGCATGTTGGGGAACCTCGTGGCAAAATAGTTGTAGAATCCCCCTGGTAGAGGCCCCATTTCTTTCTCCAAGGCCTCTGGTAAGTCATTGAAATGATGATACTTGTTGCGTAAAGCCCTCAGTAGATCCATCAGTTTGTCCGTGTTGTATTTTCTGTATTTCCCAAGATTTTCCAGGAATATCTGGTCAAACTTGGAGTGCCATCCTTCTTTCCCAACCACATCTAATGCTACAGCCTCAAGACTTAGCAGCAGATCACTTGGTGGATCTCTGCGCTCAATCTCGAACCTATCTGATACCTTTAGCAGAAAGTCGAGCTTCTTGGCAACTGGCCAGAAGAAAGGATGTTTCAAGATGGTCCCTGTGTCCGGGCGTTTAGTACAGTCCCGAGAAATCATCCTTGAGATCAGATTCTTGGACTCGACAGCATCGATGTTGCCATCCAAAAGATCCAAGCAGTATTCTCCCTTGATAATATTACCCTCGCGCAGATATCTGTCTCCAAATGGATGAGCACCACCAGTCAAGACGTAGTAGAAGATGCATCCAGCAGAGAACACATCAATAGACCTGGTGAATCGTCTGTTGGAGAACGAATCAAACACCAAGGGCTCTGAGCTCTGAGACGAGATTGCCATTCCAGCAGAGCTCGATGCAAGGCTTGGGTTGTAAATGGAATCATTATCATCCACCAATAACTCAGGAGCCCTCCAGCCGGCAGTGCCAGCGGCTTGTGCGGTTGTAGCTCTGAACGACGACTGATCAGCCTCCAGCTTTTTGCAGAGACCAAAATCCGATATCAGCAATCTAATTGGACTGTATTCGTCAACTATCGATTCGTTCTCAACAGCAGTGATCTTCTTTGCATGCTTCTTCTTGGGAGGGACCACTAGTATGTTCTGAGGCTTGATATCTCTGTGGACGATCTTCAATGAGTGCAAGTGATATAACCCATTTGCAATCTGGTATAGTATTTGGACCGGATCAAGCTTGCCCTTAATGCCTTCGAACAGCTGGGGCTTCTCGATCAGATCCTCAAGGGTCGCTCCACAGAGTTCCAGTGCAATGTACAAGAACCTGTCGCTCTCCTGGGAGCAGAAGTATCTCACCACATTAGGGTGGTCGTCACTTTCTTGCAAAAGATTGATCTCGTGAGATGCAACATCATAAAAATCAATGAGCATTCTCTTCACAGCCACTGGTCTATTCTCAAAAGATCCTTTGAAAACAACAGTTCCGTGCGAACCGTATCCTAGTACAACATCAGAGATCACCAGGTTGGACTTATTAGGGATCGAGGAGGGTATCACGGAGATTGCATTGTCAGTATTAAGACCTTCACTTGGGGAAACGCTTTGCTCATCAGTAACCGCTTGAGTCTTTTTGTTTCTTTTACCTCCTCTGGCTCCTCTTTTTCTCTTTTTGGGAGCATTCACCAATGCGGAATCATCTCCCTCTTCCTTATCCCCGCCACTGTCTGGTTCAACAATTGTGACGTTCTTCTTCTTCTCGTGCGGCGTAGTTTCGTGATCATCAGATTGTTTCTGCAACAACTTCTTCTCCTCGATGATGGTAGAGATATCAATATCTTCATCATCATCGCCATTAGTTCCTGGGCTCTCTCCAAACCTTTCACGTTTTATCAGATTGAAACTCTTCTCTAACTCCACCACATCATCCTTCAAAAGCATATCAACGAGTTCAACTGCACTTTGGGTTCTTTTGAAAAGACCAAAACGACTGAGAATCTGCGTTAATGGTGGTAAGACTCCCAGTTTGGAGAGAAGCACTAGTGTTCCCAGCAATACTAGGGATGCCACTATATTCTCAAACAAGCGCAGCAGAACCTTTGTGACTGAGCCACTCAAAATACCCGATTCAAGGGAGCTGTCGTTCTGAGGAGGATCAATGGATAAAACGTCTGGAGTGGGCAACGTTTGCGAAAATCTAGTGGCAAGATGGTGGTCATTCTTTTCTCGTGTTGCAGGGACATACAGTCCTCTTTCATAACTTTGAAGTGATTTTGGTAAGCCAGTGGGTAACTGCTTGACATCGCTGTTCTCGGATTCCGAGTATGGTCCACAACGTGGATGAACACCCGCGATGGCTATGCTCATCATGTCCTCGCTCTTGAAAATAGATGATGACCGCCATCTTTCGCTGGAAGCGTATTTCGCAATCGGGGCTGATTTTACCAATGAAGGGTACCTATACTCCGACATGGCAAACCACGATCCGTTTTTGGTTCTATCCACAAACGTTCCTTCCGTCAAGCGAGCTACTTCTTCCTCAGCGTTTCCCATGTTAGGGTGTAGAGGATGAGGGAGAACCAAGAAATGACTATCCAAGCTTCCGAAATCAGTATCAGCATCTGATGGATCCCAAAAGATGTCGAAAACATTGACTGCAATGGCGGGAAGATTGGAAACCCATTTGGCAACTTTGGAGGTGGAGTCAATCGCGAGAAGCGAACTGTCATGAAAGGGTGCAATGTAGACTCCATCCAGGGATTCATAGTTCTGTCTCACCAGGTCGCTATCCAGGTTGTTGGGGCCCCATGCAGAGTACGTAATGTTCCATGAGGTGTTGTTTTTTGAGTATATCGTAAGGTCATAAGTTGTTTTGCCCAGAAGGATGGTAGAAGTTCCGGCCTCCACTTGCTCGTCAATCGGGCAGCTGTAAACTGCTTCATCCAGATCCTCTATACCCGTGAGATCATGATTATGGGCGTTCTGTTCGTTTGCGCAGCCGGGTCCAAAGGAGTCGATTAACCTGCCAGTTCTGGCATCAATTTTGTAGAGCGAGGTCTTCCTGGATCCGGTATAAACGTGTTCACCACCATTCATGGCAAATGGGGACTCTTTGATCAGGTTCTGCACACTCGATGAGAGTTTCTGAAGGCCACCCTCTTGGGTGAAGTAGTACAATGAACCGTCCTCGTAAGGCTCGATCATCCATGTTATCTTCCCCTCTTCGTTGACAGGATATGAACCATTCTCATCGCCATCCGAGCCCAAAACGGTTTCGCTCGCCACTTCCTGCTTAGATATCTGCACCAGTGGTGATTGTCCTAAAAGCGTCCACACCAGTTCCCCGGTATTCCGGTTCAAAGCATGCAGGTTTCCCTCGATGTCAGATGCCAACAACAAACTTGTGACCTTGAAGTCATCTATTGATCTGAGCTCGGATCCATAATCTTGGAAGAATATCTGTTTGTTCTGCTGTGTCGGGGTTTCTGTGTCATCCAAGGCATCATACTGTGGAACCACTTGATCGTCGTTTGATCTTTTGCTCCTGGTAGCATCCCAAAACGCACAGGTTATGCCAGTAAGACACAAGAGAAAGGTAAGTATCTGAAATTTGTGCCACCTTATGTTCATCTTTGAAGAGGCCCAAAATAGCTATGCAAACGAAGAACGATCAGCACCAGATATGTAGAGCCTGGGCTTTAATCAGAGCCTTTCTGTGACTCCTTATAAGGGGGACTAATTAATAAGATCCCGGTTTTGGCAATACCAAATGCTTTCTATTGCCCTATCGCCTTGTTTCCACCTTGTTTCCACGCGATTCCAGTCGCCTGGGACAGTGGGTCTTTTAGCCCCGAAGAATGGCAATCTCCCAAACCTAAAATCAAGGGGATAATATAAGAGGCTTGGTCAAAAATGGATAGCCAGTGCAAGACCTTGCCAAAAATGACCTTTAACAATGAATAATCAATGGCTTGTTGAATCGGTGACTTTTGGAGTTGATTGAGACTTCGACTATTCTACGATATTCCGAAGAGGCTTCAAAGCACCAAGTCCAAGCCACACTCATGTCATTCTCTTCGATGTGGCTGGTGCTGTAATTGTGGCCATCGGCACGTGCAAATAGACTCACCAGCCACTCTGGAATATAGGAAGACAAGATAGGATAAGGGGCATTAGAACACAAAACATTATATATATTGGACCGGATGTATGCTTTTTCAACACTAGACTTTGTTCGATATCCAGTAGTGCTAGTTTATCACAACAGGCTGGAAGTGGGGTGGAGTGGAGCGGCATCTTCCGTAGCTCACAATGCACTAACTACTCAGGCCAAATCTGCAAGCATCTGTGGTCTATCTCTTTAGGCTGGTTACGTCTATTAGAATTAGAACAGAGGGAACTAATGACTATAATGACTATAGCCTTAGACCATCAATTTTTAGTGAATTATGATGAAAACCCAAAAAATTGTTCACAAAACCGATTCTTATTATATTGTGATAAGATTTTTATTCAACTTTTTTTGAATTTCCACAATTTCGACCCGTATTTGTAACGTGAAACCAGATCGCGTACTTATCAATCTGCCCCATGCAAAAGCCTTGACTGCATCTCTGTTTTGTCAACACAGACAAGACATTCTTCTCTATCACCCTTCCTGTCCACCAGACCCGTCGCGTCCATCACGGGAAATTTCAACGATGGGTAAGTTGAGAGCAGAATATTTAATTGGAAGATGTCACTGATTTCTAACACGTCCAGATAACTCCATCAAAAAAGGACTAAATGACAGGCTCTACGACAAGAGGAAGAACGCTGCGGTTGCGCTGGAGCGAGTGGTCAAGCAGTACGTAAGCGAGGGAAATTCAGAAAAAATATCCGAAATCATCAGACAATTATCAAGAGAATACGCTTATGCTGTTCATCAGGCAAATGCGAGGAATGGTGGCTTGATTGGACTTGCTGCAGTGGCTATAGCCTTGGGACAATCCGAACTACCGATCTACCTGGACTCGATCATCCATCCTGTTCTGGCATGTTTTGGCGACCAAGATCCACGTGTTCGGTACTTTGCGTGTGAAGCTTTCTACAACATTGCCAAAGTGGCTAAAGGCGAAATTCTGCCGTACTTCAACGAGATCTTCGACGTGCTCTCCAAGCTGGCAGCTGATGCGGAGATGAGTGTGAAAAACGGGGCAGATATCCTTGACAGACTGATTAAGGATATCGTTTCAGAGAAAGCAGCAACATATGTTTCTGTCCTCCATAAGCACCAAGAGATCAATACCAGTAACACTTTTGTGGACCAACGCGGGAAGACTGTTCACCTTCATGAGCCCCAGACCCCGACTGCATTTTCCATCGAAAAGTTCATTCCCGTCTTGGCAGAGAGGATCTACGTGATTAATCCATACCCTAGAATGTTCTTGGTTTCGTGGCTGCGACTGCTGGATGATATCCCAGAACTGGAGCTGATATCATATCTGCCGACCTTCTTGGGTGGCCTCATAATCTACCTCAGTGATACCCATGAGGACGTGAAAGTTGTCACAAACAGTCTTCTGGGGTTGTTTTTACAGGATATTAAAAGAATCATGGATATCAAGAAATATGTGAGCGAAGAAAAGGGAACCAATGATGCTGTCGCCGCATCTTCATCTCAATCGTTATCCCAGAACGCTGAAGATGTCAATGAATCGGATGGTCAGTTGTATCTACAGGGCCAGGACGTGGAAATAGACTTCCCCAAGATCATAGAAATCCTCATATCCAACCTGGACTCGACGGAGGAAACCATCCAGCTGGTTGTATTGCAATGGATCGAGACCATTTTGGACTTGGCCTCTTCCAGCTTCATCCCGTTTGTTCCAAAATTTTTGTCGTTGCTGTTGAAGGCAATTGCCAGTGATAGCACCCAGCTGCGTGAAAGTGCTAATGCTGTGAATGCTCATCTGATGAAGTTGGTATCCACAATGCTCAGTGATAATGATTCTTCGCATGCTGAGTTGAACTACGGTCTTTTGTTCAACCAGCTGACTCTGCACTTCATGAACGATAAAGAGGCCACAAGACTGGCTGCTCTTGACTGGCTCACAATGCTTCACGATAAAAGTCCCAAGAAACTGCTTGAACATAGCGATAATGCTTTTATGACTCTGCTGAAGGCCCTGAACGACCCCAGTGATGCTGTGATCGACAAGGATTTGAAGCTTCTCACCAAAATATCAAACGATAGCGATGACAGGTACTTCAATTCCTTTATGACAGATTTGCTGTCTCTGTTCAAGTCAGATAGGAAACTGTTAGAGACAAGAGGGGATTTCATCCTTTCCACTATATGTGCCACTTTGAATGCTGAAAGAATATACCGTTCGCTGGCCTTGGTGCTCGAAAGTCAGGTGGACCTCGATTTCGTTAGCATTATGGTCCAGATCCTGAACAACAACCTGATCACTGCTCCTGAGCTTTTGAAATTGCGCAAGGTTTTGACCTCGCACCTCAAAGAGGCAGATGAATGGTCGCTTTTTGAGGTTCTCTTCAAGAGTTGGTGCCATAACCCTCCTGCTGCCCTGTCTCTCTGTCTTCTTTCACAAAATTACGATATCGCGTTTGCTATCGTGGAGAGCTTAGTGGAATATGAAATAACTGTCAGTCTACTAGTCCAGCTAGATCTTTTGGTACAGCTCTTGGAAAGCCCAATCTTTGCAAAGTTGAGGATGCAGCTTCTCACGCCAGAGAAGAACCCAGACCTCTACAAATGTCTGTATGGGATTCTGATGATATTGCCGCAATCATCTGCTTTTACTACTCTTCGCAACAGACTGAGCATGCTCACTCATACGGGTGCTCTATACAGTATGCCTACTGCCCAGAAGGTGGGTAAAGAGAAAATAGAAAGGACTATCCAGTTGATGAAGCATTTCATTAACGTTCAAGACAAGTATGAGGAGTACAGGAGTCAGAAGAGGATTCAGACAAACGTGGGAAAGATCAATCGGGGATTGAAAGATTTGCGAATCTTCACTCCGAAGCCGCATTTTAGTGAGGACCAAATTTTAGGAGCGAGCTCACCAAAGAACAGTCGATAAATAGCTGATTATGAACATAGTTCAATGAATAAGCATTTTGTAAGATTCAGCACGCAAAAAAATAAAGAAGGATAATAAAATAAAAAAATAAAAAAATAAAGATAGAAGCCCTACGGGGGGGTCGAACCCCCAACCTTGTGATATCTTCTGTAACAGAGGTGTTCTCTTAAGAGTCACACGCTCTACCGATTGAGCTAGCAAGGCATCTTCTTGAAAGCACAATTTTCTCCAACTATCATACTTAGTATTTTCTATATTTGCTGGTGCACGATAAACTTTAGAGAACAGTGTCCAAAACCTATCTATAATCGCAAAAGTCGGTTTTTTAGTATGTTTTTATGATTGTAAAGATTTCGTTTCTATTAATGGATATCAAATTTTATTTACAAGTCTTGGTCGTGCTGCGGTAATCCGCCTTTAAGACGGAGGTACTGTTCGATAGCTTCACGCTTTGCGTTAAAAGCTTTCTGTTCACCAGATGGAGGACCATTTCCTGCCAGCGGCTCATCACCCTCTGAATTTTCGAGCGGGCTGAATTCTGGTACCTTTCCTCCTCTCTTGCTCGGAAATGATCTCATGTTGGCGTATGTCGAGTTGTAGAGTCTGTGGATAGCGTGAAACAGTGGGTCACTAGTGTTCGTTTGATGTTCACTCAGCTTTCGAATTATATCAAGCAACTTTGTGTCTAGCAGTATCCAGCTCTTGTATGGGAGTGTGTATTCGACGCCGTATCTGAAAACTGTGGTGCAATAATAAGACACAAAGAATTCCAGATGCGCTTTGGACAAGCCCTGAATCTTATTTGCCAGGCCAAGAACGTCATCGAGTAATCGAAGTCTCAAACCGTCAATTTTGAACTTGTTCATGGAGTCACAATATTTTTTCACGAGTTTAAACATTTCATTGTTGATTCCTTCGGTTTCAACATTTCTGGAATCCAATATGTATCTCTGCAAATGTCCGCTGAACGAGGCCAATGTCAGTGAGTTTGGTGTCATGCGGTTGGTATTGAGCTCGTCGATTGCTTTAAACACAACATTTTCCGCGGCAGGGACTCCAATTTCATATCCTGATCTGAGCAATGCCCTGAGGTACATATTGAGTGTCCGGAGCTCCACCGGGACTTTATACCTGGAATATAGCTGAAAGGTTGAAACGGTCTCTTGCGAAAGCTTCAAACTATCATACGATAGCATGGCCATTTCAAGCACCGATGCACTCGGTGTATATCTGCGACCATCAATAGGGCTGACTTTATCGAGTGGAGCAAATGAAATACCCGTTGCAACCTCATCCTTTCTATTAGGCTTCAAGTTCTGGAACTTCAAGACGTCGTCGTACTTGACAGACTTATTCACGTCTGCCACTGGACATATTTTAAACCATCTCTTGAGCAGCTCCATCCCCCTAGCTATCACACGAGGGGACTTGGAAAGAGTGTAAACACAAATATAGCTTCCTGCCAGTATCGGGTCGATCTTGATTCGTGGATGACCAATAACCCACGAGAAAAGAGAGTCTGCCTTCTGGATTGCACTGGCCTTATCATTGAAATTCTTCAGCGCGGTGAAGATAATCGTCAATGTCTTGACATCTGGCTTTACGTTGTAGTCCCTGTATGAGTCGAAGAATGAAAATGCCAGACTTGAGTCTGGACAATTGAAAAGTGCAAGAAGACAGGCGTTAGCATTGATCACGTTGACGGACTCTTCATCTTTTGAGAACTGGTTAGTGAAAATCGACCTCAACCTCTCTCCCTGTTTCTGAGTGAGTCCTGGGCCACGATCATAACCCTTCACTCCAGAACAACCCTTGAACAGAATGGTCAATGTGAAATCAGTGAGAGGTATTCCCATTCTCTTCCTCTCGGTGAAAATTTCAAAGGCTTTGTTCACGTTGTTGGCCTCCAGATAAAACTGCATTATTGAGTCCATGGCACTTGCACCATTTTCTTTAGCCATACGAGCCAGTAACATAGCCCTCTCTGGTTGGCCATGTCTCAGGAATTTGAGTGTATCCTCTTTAACCACCATTGAGTCTTGCAGCTGCCATCCGGTGGTACCCAAAACGTTATAGAGCAGTCGCTTATTGGGCTGCGAATAAAGCTTATTGAGTTGTTCCTCAGTGAAGGGAGTACGGGGCCCTATCTCATCAAATCTCAGCCCCAATGTTTTCTCAGTCAGACTGACGGCTGATGCATTTTTCACCTGGCTGAGATTCTTCCTCATCACAAGGGCCTTCTCTTTATGCATAGTCCTCTCATCTTCCCATTTAGACTTATACGGTCGCACTTCTCCCAACTTTGTGTATCTCTCGACTCGATTCCTTATTCTCCCTGAGTAACATGACGATGCCCGAAACTGCAACACAGAAGAACAACGCATGGTTAGGATGAAGAACTACTGCTACGCTTCCAGATAAGGAAAGCTTCTGAAAAGTTTTGATAATGATGGGGTCGTGTGCGGCCGATATATCGCTTGCGGCGTTATTGTGCGAGATAGTGGTTGAGGCCTTTCCAGCATTGAAGTCATGGTGACACCATTGTTTGTGGAGTTTTGGACAGTCAATTTCAAGCGGGTAGCTAAAAAAAATTGTAAAGACCAAACCCAGAATAATCTGATGTTCCTGTGAAGACGATAGAATTGGTCGTGTACTGACCCAGGTCTCTGCATCATTACTCCGTCAAGTGGTGGGTTGAAGCGTGGGGAATCATCAATCAACGGCTTGAAGTATATACCGACTTATATCGTCTAGCAGCAGGATTGTTCGAAGCATTGGTCATGGCCGGGTCATTGGATCAGCACATTCGTGGCTATACAGGTAAGTTGTTGTTTTTTTGATTCAAGGTTTGGTTTACAAAGACTTCCAACACTAACCTTCTCAAGGCCCTCTTCTACTGAAACGTCTTCACCATATTGCCACATGCGGCTCTCCTCTTGCAGTAGAAGCATCCAGAAAGGGGTTACAATTACTCATGACTAGCGAATTTATTGAGATGAATTTCAAGGGGTCGGCAGCATTTCTAAAAGTCCTAGCTAACCAGGGAGATGCAAGCTCTTTGATTGCCGATTTCAGCGACGTGAATAGGCCAGATCCACAGGTTCTGCTGGCCAGTATCGATACCGAGATTTCAGCATATCAATCCTGGCAAAAGGGATCAATGGAATCTCTCAAAACACTTCTCCAGAGAAGATCAACGTTGCTTATGTTAGACTGCGATGATGATACCCAGGAGTCGATGGTAACCTCGTTAAGTATTCCTGGTGAATTTGCCCGAAAGTATGTTGCCAGAGAAAGTGAGCTGACCACTGTGGAGTTTATGTATTTAGACAGACCGGACTCGGCTCTCAAGAATTTGCGGCAGAGTCTGGCGTTGTTCTGCAAGATTGCCAAGGACTCGGAGGATGACATAGACATGGACTCCAACGTGAGCGATACCGAGAGTACGACAGAACTAAGCCACGAGGAGGTGGTTGCATATTGGAATTGTCGATGGATGAACCTGTTCGTCAATTTTTATGCGGGGCGGTTTTCGGTGGTGGCCAAAGAGTACCAAAGTCTTCTTGACAGTTCTTCCATAAAGGGTGTAACTGCATGCAATGTCTTTGAGAGTGACCACTACAATCCAGTCCTTATCTCCAAGAACGGCCTTTTGAAAGCAATCATGATATCTTCGCTTATTTCGTGCACACTAGATGATCTGGAAAAAATCACAAAGACAGATGTCTTCGAGTCGTTCATGGATGAAGACGTTTTGTGTGCCGAGCTGTATCGGGCATTCTCTGCATCTGACTACAAATCCTCGAACGAAATTATAGACCAGCTTGAAGAGCAGTTGAGGCTTGATCCTTTCTTTTATTCGCTGATGCCAACTATACAGAAGTTCATCAGATATAAGGAGTACATCTGTTATCTCTCGTTGGTCCAGCAAGTGTCTATATCTCATATGGCTGACTTCGTGGGAGTGGATTCAAACACACTGGTAAAAGAACTTACATACTTGATGACGGCTTCTGGACTTCACATGGAATACGATGCCGTTGCTGGAGTACTTCACCATAAACCTGTGCCTCCAAATCAAGAGTTGAAAGTTCTTTTCGACGGTGTTCTGGAACTCAACAGAAGATCGGCTGATCTTGAAGCCTCTGCCCGACTGAAGAGCCTTGTGCTGTCGTCTTTCGGAAATTAGGTCGGTTGCTCTGTGAGCAGCAGCTTGTTCAAGTGGCTCATTCTATATACAATGCATCAACTTCATAATGACCAAATATCAACGACCTCTTCTTCCAATGGCGTGGTCACACCATTCTGCGCTATCGCCTCGATATCAACCACCTCCTTTGCTGCTTCTGAAGTCAGCACGGTGTAGGTGTTTTTCCCAACTGCCACGTCGTCCTCAATTCTAATTCCAATGTTTCTGAAATGCTTGGGCCATTTGCTGTTATCCGGAACGTACACACCAGGTTCAACGGTAACTACCTGGCCGCTCTTGAACTTCCCTGAACGTGGGTAACTTGGCACGTCATGAACGTCCAGACCAAGATTGTGGCCGATGTAATGAGGATACAGTCTGGATGTCTCCCAGTCCTGGATCTGGGCAAACCCACAATTTCTCAACTCCCTCGTCAATACCCTCACGCTCTCGTAATGCAGATCCTGTATGGAGACGCCGGCACTTTCCGTGCACAGCTTTATGCAATGCTTGTTCACGCTCAACACAGCCTCATACAAATCCTTTTGAGGGTCTGTGAACTTTCCCGAAACGGGCCATGTTCTCGAGATGTCGGCCGCATAACCTCCGAGGGATCCTCCAGCATCAACGAGAACCAGCTCCCCGTCACGCAGCAAGTCGTCATTCCTGGTATAATGGATGCACAGGGAATTCGCGCCCCCAGCCACAACGGGAACATATGCAGATTTGTCGCACCCTCCACTTATAAAGCGATATTCCAGGAATGCACAAAGAGCTTTCTCTGTCTTGAATCTCCTGGCATAAGCAGCGTTGTAAGCTCTTCCAGATATCTTACCAGCCAGCCTCATGATGCTAAGTTCGGCTTCAGATTTCACAGCCCTCAGATTGCTCACAATAGATCTTAAGGAACGTACCGACTTATTGCCCTGTTTCAGAAGACTTTCTATAGTGCGTGAGTTCTCTGTTTGAACTTGCTTCTTGAAAAACGAGTTCACGACTGATGATAATGACGATGATTTGTGGTCCTGGAAGTCATAGTAAACAGTTCTGTATTTCTGAAGGACCTTCTGAATGTGCTTGTCCAATACCTTGGAACTTTCTGACACATCCGCGTTGAAAATCTCAACTGCACCATCCGGCCCAGTCCTATGGCCCTCCCATTGTTCTGCAGCAGGATCTTTAGGTGGTACTACCAGATGAAAAACCACGTCATCTGGATTAGCAGTTGGCTTTTCAATTATGGCAACGGAGTTTGGTTCGTTCCATCCTGTTAAGTAATAAAAATCATTGTCTTGTTGGAAAGGAAAAAACACGCTTCCTGATGCGTACTTGATCTGTTCACCTGGTATGATGGCAACACTGCCCGTAGTCATGCTGGACGAAACACAAATTCTTCTCTGGAAATACTCAAGTGCAGAAATTCCAGGTGTTAGTTCTCCTGGGCTTATCGTATGAGGACGAGTTTCGTGCAACGGTTGACCCGCTGTGAAAGGTGACTGTTCGGCAAATGCCAATCGCGCAGTCGCGAAATTTCTCCGCGGTGTCAGTCGACTAGCAAATAGGCATTTCAAGCCAGAGATTCTCGACATTGTCAAATATATAGCCAGTGTTTATTTGCCGGCCGATTTTGCTTGGGTCAGGTCTTCTGTTCTTCTTGTTAGATTCAGTCCAAATTGAGTATTCTTGAGAGTGACGAAATCTGTCATTTTTCACCGTGTATCCTATATTCTCAAATTTCCAACGACGAGTTCAAGATGGATACCTGATCACCAATATATCGAATCCACCTACACCACACCTTTACAAAAATGAGTCTTGCGAATGCGGTGGCGTCGTTTGTGAGGCCGAATAAGAAGAGACTACTCGAAGTGAAGAAGTTATCGTCGGAGATTTTCAACACAACGTTCAATCCATCGGGATTGAGGACTGGTGCCAAGATTCTGAAAAAACCTTTGAAGGGGCCCTTAGTGAAAGATTATTATGGTGATCCTAGTTTCCCAAGTTTCTTTACCATGAGGAAGCTGTGGCGTTTTGAAGACCTGGAATTGACCAATATGGAAGAAGAACACAGACTAGGTATGATTGACCAGCGCAAGAAGAGAGGTAAGGGTGCGCCAAAGAAGAAGTCTGAAGCTACCGACAAGACCAAGAAGAAGAAATGATCAGAGGAAATGATGAGGCCGAGAATATCATTGAAATGATTGACGAGTACAAGATGTGGCCCCATTCAAAGTGCTCTCCTCGTCGCCCTGACCGAACGAAAATAGAAAGACATACAATCCTGTACATGATAATACAATAGGCTCATTGAGAATGAAAGATTAAAAATGGATCAAAAAGCAGATGCTCATTATCTTTGTCAAAATGTGAAATGCATCGGAGTTGGTGCCTCGGATATTAGTCGAGCAGAGATTGTTCTGCATGCTCCAACCAGAATTTGTATTCGTTGTAGGCAGAACCCTGGTTTCTGTTCATCTTATATACGGAGTTTGTTCCTGAAAAAGGATATAATTCTCCCGTTAATTCCATTTGATCTTGTTCCGCTTCTTGTAAATTGCTCGTCTGAATATCCGAACGGAGAAAACGAACCATTATGAAAATTCTCAAAAATCTCAAAATGTGTACAAATCCTATGCATCCGACAACTCACTTTTTTGAGAATAATCACATACTCAACAGCTCCATTAGCAGAATCCTTGTTCAGCATAATTTTGATTACATGATTACGCAGTTATGAATGTCAGGCCACAGTTGCAACATGCCATGCCGCCTATCACCATGTTCCGCAGCTAGAGGTGGAGCAATCGGCTCAATTGACCACAGCTAGGCCGAAGGCATAATGACTCCCACATCTCCAACACCAATGTAGCTTTCCTGTACTAGAGGTAAGCTGCTAAGTCTTCTAGCTTCAGGATACCGGATTCATCGGAAAAAAAGTGCATGAAGTTAATGCGGACTTTGGGTGGGGAGAAAGCAAAAAAGGAAACCTTCATGCAATAGCAAGCTAGTGACGGTCATCTCAATTTGAGCCCCAGCATTGTCACAATAATAATTATCATTTCGTATATTTAAGTATTTTGCATAACGAGCATTTTACCGGAATTATATACACCTTGTTTTGTGAAGCTTTTTCACTACATCAGCGAGTGTATTGGCAATTACCACCATATCCCACGTCCGCCCTGCCTTTTTCCTCTACAGCGAGACCCCTGCTCAATTAGGATTTCTCTAAGTCAGGGGAAAATCAGAAATATATGTTTTCTCTGCCCCGCAATAATCGAGAATCGCTGAATACATATTCTGTTGGATTGAACCAGGTGGTAAAACGACTTAAAGTCGAATGGTATGAACCTCAAGAACTCTAAGAATCAGCAAAATTCGTACCAATAGAATTTTCAGAACTTCTACGGGACATCAAACAGTTTTCCGAACGTAAGACTACAACTTGTTAATGGCTCGAGGATCTCTTGACTTTGCCTCTTTGCCAATGCAAGGCACTGTACTTCTGGCATCATCTCCCAGTTCATGTATCCCCGCTTCCGGAGCCCTACAGAAATGAAATTACGCTTCATGTATCACCTAATCGAGAACTACTAGACTCAATTGGGTAAAGGGTTGACATATAATTCAAAAATTTGACTTTTGAGGTATATCAAATATAAATATGCCCAAGTTCCCCTGTTCTACAATGGCCACAAAGGGTCTCAATTGTTGAAAGGAGCGATATGCAACTAAAAAGAGCATTTTTTCAAGCGTTTGCTTGGTCCTCACTTTTCGACCTCGTAAGCGGAGCTCCTGTCTCTTCGAAAAATTCGAGTTCTAGTCAGACTTCAGCAAGTGCCCTGCCTTCGGTCGCGGATTGGGCTACCTGGGGAGTGTAAGTGAATTTTCGTTGACACATTTGGACCGTCAGGCAATATCTCCGCATTGGGGAAGGTCTGCGGTCGAGCGTGCATACGGTAGCTGCATGACACTACGCTCCGATTCTCCGATCGTACATGCAGTTTTTCGCCGGTAGAAAACCATACTAACTTTATTATCTTTTGAAGTGCTCAGGTTCCAAATGTTCTGAATGCCACTGCTGCCGATGCCAACTCATTGGCAAAGGGTTATCGTGTCGTCAAGAGCCACTACACCCAGAATGGGCTGGAGGCCAAGCTGAAGCTGATCAACGAGACCAATATCTATGGTTACGATTTTGATTCCCTGACTCTCAAAGTGGAATATCAGTCTGACAACAGACTTAATGTTCACATCGAGCCTACGGATTTGTCTGACGTGTACGTTTTACCTGAGCATCTGGCTTTCAAGCCCAAGGCGGAATCGGAGTTTTACTCTTTCTCCAATGCTGATTTGGTTTTCACGTATGAAAAGGACCCATTCACCTTCACAATCCTAAGAGCTTCGTCTGGTGAGGAGTTGTTCTCAACAGCTGGAAATCCACTGGTATTTTCCAACCAATTCATTCAACTCAACACCTCTCTCCCACTTAACCACACTATCACTGGATTGGGTGAGTCTATCCATGGATTCGTGCAGGAACCTGGGTCAGTAAAGACTCTCTTTGCCAACGATGCTGGGGATCCAATTGACGGAAACATTTATGGGACCCATCCATTTTACATCGACCAGAGATACGACACAAATACGACTCATGGTGTCTACTGGAGAACTAGTGCCGCCCAAGAAGTGATTATTGAAGAGGAAGCTCTCACATGGAGAGCTCTCAGTGGAGTGGTTGATCTATACTTCTTCAGCGGTCCTACCGTAAAGGAGGTTATCTCGCAATACGTGCATGAGATCGGCCTTCCGGGCTTCCAGCCATACTGGTCCTTGGGTTATCACCAATGCAGATGGGGATATTCCACTATTCAGGAATTGGATGAAGTTGTTAAGACTTTCAAGAAGTTTGAAATTCCTCTGGAGACGATCTGGAGTGATATTGACTATATGGACTCGTACAAAGATTTCACCACAGACCCTCACAGATACCCAGCTAAGGAGTTCAAGAAATTTTTGGATACAATTCACGATGATCACCAACATTATGTTCCAATTGTTGATGCTGCCATCTACGTACCCAATCCGAATAATGCCTCTGACAATTACACTGTGTTCGAAAGCGGCAATTCTTCGGAAACCTTTTTAAGGAACCCCGATGGATCCCTCTACATTGGAGCTGTTTGGCCCGGATACACCGTTTTCCCAGACTTTTTTGCCAATTCCACGCAGGAATGGTGGACAGAGTCTTTTGCAGAGTGGTATAAAACGATAGAGTTTGATGGTATCTGGCTGGACATGAACGAAGTTTCGTCGTTCTGCGTCGGATCATGCGGCTCCGAGAACTACACTCAGAACCCAGTTCATCCACCTTTCGTGGTGGGAAGTTCTCCTACTAGTTACCCAGAAGGCTTCTCAAAATCCAACAAGACTGAGTACCATTCAATTGAGTCCTCTATATCTGCGTCTTCGGCCTCTGTTGCCAAAACTGCGTCTTCCTCTTCCACAGCAACATCTACCAGCTCTGCTACACTTGATTCCAAGAACACTCTCGAAACAGGTGTTGGAAATATTAATTATCCTCCATACGCTATCTACAACTGGCAGGGTAATTACGATATTGCCACTCACGACGTTTCACCAAATGCAACCCATGCTGATGGCACTTTGGAGTATGACGTTCACAACTTGTATGGTTACACTCAGACCAATGCTACCTACAATGCTCTTCTGGAAATTCAACCAAATAAGAGGCCTTTTATCATCACCCGTTCAACTTTTGCAGGATCTGGTCAATGGGCTGGTCATTGGGGTGGTGATAACAACGCCGATTGGCAATGGATGTACTTTTCCATACCTCAAGCACTCTCGTTCGGAATCTTCGGAATTCCTTTCTTTGGTGTTGATACTTGCGGTTTCAATGGTAATTCGGACAGTGAACTGTGTTCTAGATGGACTCAACTCTCTTCATTCTTCCCATTCTACAGAAACCATAATGTGCTTGGGGCTATATCTCAAGAGCCTTACGTTTGGAGTGATGTGACCGAGGCTGCCAAGACATCCATTGGCATAAGATACTCTTTGCTCCCTTACTACTACACTTTGCTCCAAGAGGCTCATACTACAGGTTTGCCAATTCTGAGAGCGTTGTCATGGCAATTCCCAGAAGACAGATCATTGCGTGCCGCTGACAGACAGTTTTTCGTTGGTGACGCTCTTATCGTCACTCCCGTTCTGGAGCCACTTGTGGATACCGTCAAAGGTGTTTTCCCTGGTTCTGGAGAGACCGAAGTTTATTACGACTGGTACACCCAGGAAGCCCAGGACTTTGAGGCTGGCTTCAACGAGACTCTGGATGCTCCATTGGGTCATATTCCTCTCCATGTGAGAGGTGGCCACATCCTGCCTTTGCAAGAGCCAGGCTACACAATTCACGACTCGAGAAAAAATCCTTTCAGTTTGATTGTCGCCCTTGATCTGGATGGTTATGCCAGTGGAAAACTGTATTTGGATGACGGTGAATCAGTGAATATCACTGAATCTCTGTACGTTGATTTCATTGCCGAAGGCCATTCGTTAACCTCTGCTGCCTACGGTAACTTCAATGCCTCACAGCCTCTTGCCAACATCACCATCCTCGGAGTGGACTCAAAGCCTTCCAACGTCACGTTTTTGGGTGAAGAGATTGACTTCTCATTTGCCAATAATACCTTACTGGTCACTGATCTTGAAGATTACACTACCGGTGGTGCTTTTGCTGAGGAGTTTGTCCTGACCTGGTGATGCTCCTGGCTATCCTCATGACATTTATCGACTTGCATAGACATGCGTCGACTTGCATGAGTATTTTAACTTCTCACCGATACCCTTTGCGTTTTCAGCCCGAAAACAAATTCCTGCCAGCGGTGCTCTTTTTCTAAAAGTTTAAATAAATGAAAATGAATTTATCGATTATGAATGAATATTAATACAAGACATGAAGAAGCCGTCAAAAAAGTGTGGTGTATGAGAAGTTTTCGATTGGGTCTCCAAACGCTACGTTTCTCGCCAACACCATTGGTGATAGGGTGCTCCATTCAAGCTCCACCTCACCCGAAGGAAAAGCGCTCCTGTGCATTTGTAGGTTTCTGATATTGAATCTTAGCACAGATTTGGCATGCGATTTTGCAATTTCTGCCAGCGATAGCGAACGACTTTTGAGTTCAAACACACCGACAGACTCAGCTGACGAGTTATCTAAATTCTTGAAGAGAATACCTCCTGGAAGGCCGGTTTTCCGCTTAAGTCTCAAAAGGAACACCACCAAAGGCATGTAGTTCAGACCGATCAGAAGGAACTGGCACATAGCGGTGAGCGTGAAAAGGGAAAGGCGAGCAAGAACAAAAGTCAGGTAGAACACCACAACAGTGGGCAGTAGGTACAGTAATATGGTGAAAATAATGATTCCAAAAAAGAGCTGATCAAGCTCGTAGTTGTTGGAGTCAATTCTCTTCCTCAGATGGTTGTACTTCTTTCCGTAAAACAGTCGGAATAGAGACCTTAATATATCCAGTTGCCAGTGGTATATTCTCGTAGATGCAAAGTAGAAGCAACGCACATGGAACACCAAAATATTCATCAGGTCGAGCCATACACTAATGAAAAATGAAGCACCCATGAATTGGGTTGCAAGTGCTATTTGAGTGACAAGAATCATTACCATATGAGGTGACAGTAGGGTGTCTATCAAGGAGTCTTCCCATATTTTGATGACCCATAGTGTGAGCTCTCCCAAAAATCCAGCAAGTTCGTTATTGAGCTTGAAACCAGCAGGCGAGTTCATCAGCCATCTGATCAGGTAGCTGAGTCTTCTTGTGAGGAGATCACTGATGATCTCCTTGCTTGAGCTGGAAATGATATCAGCGTGATCAGTGAGGAACCTGGATATCACCACCCCCAAAAGAATATCGTTTACCCATAACCAGCCAGTGTTATACAGCTTGATGTACTCAGTCGAGAGATGAGCTGATCCAGTGGCTATTGAGTACTCCGACTCTCGCATTGCTGATCGCATTCTTTGACATTGAGCAGGAAAGAGCAGAAGATTAGCTAGACTGTTTCTGACCTGATGACACGAAAAACTGATGGTGGATAGAGACTTGTCGCCCACTCTGTACGACAAGATATTGATCAATGAAATGATGATGAAGTTGACCAATTTCAACGGAAACTTGGAAAGAATAGCGAGATAACTACCGATAAACGACATCAGCTTGGCTGCCCACGAGAATGCATAGAGTACCAGGGAAAAGGACCCTATTTTGCGAGAATTGCAAGTAGAAACCTCCAGATACTTCTTCAAATAACTGTCCAGCTCTGCTGATAGATAGTTTCTCAAGTTGATGTGTCTCAGAGTAAGGTCAAGCTCAGATGTAGCCCGTTTAGGCAAACTCTTCGAGCTATATTGTGCCAGCTTGCGACCGTATTCGCTTTCAGGCTGCACAACCTCGGGAAGCTGATTGCTCTGAGATTTGAGAGGCAGTTCATAACTAGACCAGAATATGTCAACCTCAGCAGGATGCGTGGCATAATACTCCAGCTTCTTGGAGTTTGGAGGATTGAAGACGATGAGATTGTAGCTGCGACAGTGGATGAGGGGATATGCGTCTTTCTTCAGCATGTCAAATTCGAGCAGATGGAAACTTTCGTAATTCAGAACTCCCACCACTGACAAGCGAAGACTCGAACTGGCAGGAAACTTAATTGAGAGCTCGAAGGTTTCATTTGATATCACTGTTTGTCTTTGGAGAATGCTCAGCCAGCTCTTCTCTATAGCAGAGACCACCACTATATTCTCACCATTTTGCGATTTGTAGCCAACTAAAAGTCTAGCATTACCATTGCTTCGAAGAGTACTCGGCCAGTAGACATTAAGCACCATTTTCTAGAAGCTCCCTCTCCTGGTCTTGAGCTCCTCGTGCAAGAAGAACACAGTTGGCTTCTCGACGGACCGCTTGTTTTCCACAAAGAACTTTTCTTTGATCAAAAAATGATTGGTAAACACCAACAAGCACACAAAAGGCGCGCTCAAGAATAAAAATACCTCGAACAAGCGCAGCGCCAAACTGTTGTGATGGATATACGTGAGTCCACCCAAGGTCTTGATAGCCAGTACCGAAACACAACACCCGAAGGAATAAACAAAACGAGTGTTTTTGAATTGAAAGGCTGACCACGGAGAAGACTTTTTGACACCAATATTTCGAGGCTGTCTTGGATTTCGTCTCTTCATACAACCGAGCTCAGGCTTCACTCAAACGAGGGGCCGATCAGTAGTATAGCCTGAGAAATGTGCCTGAGAACAGATGCTGATAATGTTTTCAGGCTCGTAGAGGGAGTGAATAGTCCAACAGGGGGATTTTGGGCAATTTTTGGCAAGTATTTCGGACTGTGGATAGTCCCGTTGGCGTCTACAACCACCAAAGGGCCAAGAATAGCACGAGCCACTGGCGCTGTAAGCAAACGGCTGAAGCACCGCCCACCTCTCTAAAGACGGGTGGGCACATTGGAGTTTTGCACTAAAAATTTCAAATGTCAAATGTCAAATTTCGAAGTTCGAATTGTCAACCAGTTACAAAGATCCAACTCTACATACGGAATATCCTAATAGATATTATGTATTCTTTTTGCACAAGTTTCAAGTAAAAAACATACACCTCTTCTTCTCAAATTACCATTCACCAGCGACGGTGGCAGCAGCGGCTGGCTCAGCACTCTCAGCAGCCCAGTCTTCTTGTGTCCAGTTTTCCTCGGCAGCTTCGGCAGCCCACTCTTCAGCAGCTTCGGCTTGGCCTTCAACGGTCTCTTCGACCTCAGCTTCCTCCTCAGCAACCTGCTCGGATTCTTCAGGGTCTCTGTAGAAGTACAAATCTGGCATGATGGACCATGGCTCGGGTCTCTTTGGCAAAGTACCACGGATACGCAGAACCTCACGGGCCAACAAGTACCAGATCAGACCAATGGAGTGCTTACCCTTGTTGTTACATGGAATGGCAACGTCGACAAACTCGGATGGGGAGTCGGTGTCGGCCAAAGCAATGACTGGGATGTTGACGTAGGAAGCCTCCTTGATGGCTTGGGCGTCAGTTCTTGGGTCAGTGACAATGATCAATCTTGGCTCCTTGAAAGAACGGGTGATGTAGTTGGTGAAAGAACCTGGGGTGAAACGGCCGGCAATGGCAGTGGCTCCAGTGTGCGAAGCGAACTTCAAGACAGCTCTTTGACCAAAGGTTCTGGAAGAGACGGCAACAACATCGGAGTAGTTTGGAATGGCAGCAATGATTCTAGCGGCCAAGACAATCTTCTCCCAGGTCTTGTTGATGTGGATGACGTTGACACCATCTGGTCTCGTCTTGTAAACGTATGGCTCGTTGTGGACCTAAAAAAAATGCTTTGTTAGTATTTGCTTGAAAATCGGATGCAATTTGAGGCGGCTTATAGGGGAATGCAGTTCTGGCGAAAGAGAGACAAGGGACAGTAGCTTGGCGTTCCTGAGATGAAAAAACCTTGGATCTCTGAGTTGACCTTCAATTTCTGGGTAACAAGCAAGCCCTAATATACGTTTCCGAAATATCAAAAACGCTCCAGATTGTCTTGAATGCACCAATGCTGTGGAATATACTCTGTCACGCTCACTGGCGAAAAATACCTAGACCTGGTAACCCTCTACCCTCTGCACCTCCAACTCGACGGAATGAATACATACTTGAACGTTCTTGGAACCCAAGTGAGCGTTAGCAGCCAACAACAAAGTGGCGTCTTCTGGAGTAAGATCAAAAGAAGCAGGCAATGACATGTTTGATAAGTCTGTTTATTGGACGTTTGAAAAAGCTGGTAATTGTTCAAAGTGTTGAGAGTGTAATTTTCATTCCTCATTACCTTTGGTCGTGCAGATGCACCAAATATTTTTCATCCAGTAAGCGGAAAAAACTTAGGGCATTAAGGGCTAACCAGCCCCCCGTCGGATCACGTGACAAAGGATGTACGTTTTGGGTTTATCTGATAGATCAGATAGCTTGCGGGTCCGGGATCCCATTTCTGCGGCTGAGCCTTGAGGCTCTGTCCTTTGTCCCATGATATGATACTACGATAGTCGTCTATCTGTCTCCGCGCCGGACTTGATCCTCTCTTTTTTTAAACCGTGGTCATGTTTGGGGGAATATTCTTCCAATCAGAAGGCGAAGACGGTTCTATTTCCCGGAAAACAATCACGGTACGGTATGGGTATATCACCTTTGTTGTCTCCCTGCTGTTCGTGCTTGGGATCCCCTTATCGGCCTGGTTGTATGACCAATTTCTCTACAACTTGACCTCGCGAATCACAGGAAAAATCAACACGATACGGCTAAGAAGTAATGTCTTGACAGTGAACTTTCCCGTGATCAAAATTTTACTTTTTTGGGTTCCTGTGCTGGGCGTGTTGTCGTGCCTGCAAGTGTATGGCGACTTCCATTTCTTAGCAGCAAGGTTGGGAAGAGTGGCTACTTACTGTCTCCCCACGATATTTTTTCTTACTCTAAGACCGTCACCCCTACCAGATACGCTGTATCTATCATTGGTACCCATTCACAAGTGGTTATCCAGACTGGTTGTGTTGATGGGATTGGCCCACACAGGTCTGTACTTATGGTACATGACTTTGAAACACACGCTGTACAAGTTGCTCAAGTTCAAAAATGTGACCGGGATATTGGCCACTATTGCATTTGTTATCATTGTGGTGACTTCGCTGCCTTTTTTCAGAAGAAAATACTACAATTTCTTCTTCATCAACCATTACATCTGTTCCTGGATCATTGTGATCTCGCTCTTTTTCCACGCAAGACCAGGAATTCCATATATCACCGCATTGAACACCGCGATCCTGCTGTACCAGATATACTATAGAGTCTCCATGACAAAGGCGTCAATGTTGGATGTTGTGGACATTTCAGCAAACATTCAACTGGTGATAATACCCAACGAGGGAATCCCAAAGAAGTCTGGCATCCCTGGGTGTCACATTCGCATGATAGACTATGATCCGTCGTTTCGCTTGAAGTCGCTATGGAAGAACTACCTGGCTCCAATCCAGCACCCCTTCACGCTCTCCACGTTAGCTGGAGACGAAACGCAAAAGCTCATTATCCGTAAAGGCGCCTTTGAGCTGAACAACGAGAAAAAGTACCTCCTAACCGGAGCTTACTTGCCGTATCTTCGTTTTATCAAGCCAAGGAGAAGGGGAAATTCAAGATCGCTGATGTTCAACGTCAAGGCCAAAAGATGCCTGATTATCGTGGGAGGATCGGCCATAAGTTATGCCTTGCCTGTCATGAGGATCCTGAACTACAACGGATGCGTGGCTAAAATCATCTGGGTCGTGAGAGAATACGAAGACTTGAAGGTGTTGAACTATTACCAGAACATCTTCACAGACGACGATTGCATTGACATTTTCATCACTGGAAAGTATGATACATTTGAGAAGGAAGCGTTCATGGCTGACACCGCCGAATTAAGGAGAAGGAGATCTGAGAGGGACATCAGAGAACAGAACAGGGTGTTGAATCAAGAGACCGAGATTGATTTCAACATGCCAACTCCAAATGTTTCTGCTAAGTCTCCACGCAATTTCTCAGCAACTGATAGTCTGGCATCAGACCCTTATAATTACTATTATGGCAGTGCCATTGATGACGATCTGGAGTCCGGACTTTCTCCCAAAGAGCACTATAGAAGTGCTCTAGCGGCAAAACATCGCAACAGCTCGGGCTCTCTGAGAAACAAAGCGACGTACTCCTTCACCGAAGAGAACACATTTGAAAACGTCGATGTTGATTTGGACCGAACATGCGACAGGCCCAGACAGGTTTCCGACAGCAGTGGAATTTGCGAAAACAAGGATAACGAGTTCTGCTATGATCCGAAGTTGGGTCGAGTATCATCAAAAGCATTGTCTTCTGGATTTTCTGCAGGGTTGATTCCAGTTGGATCTCCATCCATTCAGACCGAAAAGCTGGACAACTACTGGATCCTCGGGAACATGAGCTGTCGCATTGAATTCGGACGCCCCAAATTGGGTGTGTTCTACTATAACTGGTGTGTTAAATCCAGTTGTATCGGACCTTTGGTCGATCTCAAAACGGGTCAGAGTGTTTGCTGCAATGAGATACCTGTTAATGGTACCAAACAGAAGAGCAATTCCGGTCTTAAGTACAAGAAGTCGAATGGAAAGCTACTGGGCACCGAAGACGAGGATGAGCTCTTCTTGAATGAACGCTTCATTAGACACAGGAATGATCGTCTGGCGAATCCCAGTCAGTCTCAGGACAAAATTTGGGTCGTTGCTGCTGGACCTGTTGGCTTGGTGAACAACGTGAGTCTGTGGGCAAGGGATTGTGGGTTTCACTTCCACGCCGAGAGTTTCAGCATATGAATGCTGTGTGGCATTAAAGGTGAATGTGATGTCTCTGTTCCAATTTGGGATAGCTATATGGGCTAAATAACGATAACGATAACGATAACGACTTAATCTTTGATAATCTAGACGTTGCATGATAGCGTGCTTGAACCAAGCTGTCGTGTGCGTGCGGCTTTGTGTGCGGCCCCCTCGTCCACCACATCTCAAGTGTTGTTCCTTCATAGTCTGTTTCTCCAACAAGACCACCACATACCCATTCTCCATGTCATATTTGACCCCTCCTAGCTCGGGAAGGAGAGGTGCCTGGCACACATCCGGTACGTATCCTATCCTTGACCGGTTCATCCCCCACATATCTGCCAACAGCCAAAGCCAAACGCCAGTACAGCACACAACACAAGACGAGGCTTTCAACGGCAGGCGCCATTTACATCTGGGGGTTCAACGGAATGGCACAAGGGGCTTGCTATTTTATGAGGATGATCCTAGAAGCATAACCGCCGGAACTTTCAACATAGGTGATCTCGATGAAGCTTCACAGGGCGCTGAAAGGTCAGGCAGTAACCATTCGGCCAGTCAAACGACGAAGAAAGTGTCTAAAAAGGCTGCTCAAAATGATCTTGCCCAAGCGTTGGGGCTCCCTTCTGGAAAACGAGTACTGTGCTATTCTCCAGTCTCGTTAACCAAGTCAAAAAGACGCCATAATCACTCGCCTATATCAATGGGGAGTATTCCAAAATTGTCCCTCTCCCTGAACGTGAAAACGAACCCAAAAAAGAAGAAAGTAGCCAAACCGGAGGTCTCTTTCAAGGTTCTTGATGCTCCAGGATTAAGAAATGACTTCTACTCGAATTTGGTATCGTGGTCAGCTACTTCCAATAAAGTAGCAGTTGGACTCAATTGCGCCGTGTATGTCCGCAGTGAGATCGGGGAGACTGTTCCTGTGGATCTTAACGATGACGAAGTCATAACTTGCGTTTCCTTCTCGTTCCACGATTTGTTGGCAATCGGAACTAAAACAGGAAGAATAATTCTGTGCACGCCTTCCAACAACAAGGTAGAATGGTCAGAAATTCTACGGCCAAGTACTGGAGTCAGCTGCATTCTTTGGTTCAAAGACTCCAAGATATTCATTGCGGGTGACGAATTGGGTGACATAACATTTTACCAGGTCGAGACGACACCCACGGGGCACAAATTCTCGGTGAAATTGTCCATGAGGTGTCACCAACAACAAATTTGTGGCATAGCATTGAGTAGAGACCAAAAACAGATCACAGTTGGCGGCAACGACAACTGTTGTACGGTATGGGACATCTCAGACATTGCATCCCCACAACTGAGATTCTATCTTCCCCACAAGGCCGCAGTCAAGGCAATTGCATATTGTCCTTGGTCTCCATCTTTGATTGCCACGGGAGGCGGTTCAAAAGACCGCATGATTAAGTTCTGGCATGCAAACTCTGGTACTTTACTAGATTCTTTCAATGCTAAAGGCCAAATCACTTCTTTGGTATGGTCAAAGTCAAAGAAACAGATTCTTGCCACATTCGGGTTCAGCGATTTTGAAGAGCCGTGTCTGATCTGTGTCTACTCGTATCCATCAATGAAGCCAGTGGTTCAGGTCCCAGCTAGCAGTGGTATGAGGGTGCTGAGCGCGGTCCAATCCCCAGATTCCAAGTCCATATGCACTGCTATCAACGACCAATCGGTGAGATTCTATGACTTTTGGGAGTCCAGCATATGGTTGACATCAGGATCGCAGGAAAGGGGTCTTTTCGGAAGCGAGATCATCGAGCTATCAGAAGGAGTAAGCAAAGATCATGGGGTCATTAGATGAAGTATCGAACCGATGGTCAAATCAAGACGGCACACCTTCATATTCGTTCTTGGAGTATTTGTCCAAAGTCCTTTTCCAATACTTTCTGTTTGTCTGGACAGGCACTCTGTCAAAATGTAATATGATCATAGCCATCAATAGGACAAATGCACATACGCATGTGGGAGTGATCATCTGACTGAAGACACTCTTTGACACGATCTTTTGATACGTGCATGCCGCATTGGAACCACCAGTAACCCAGCAATTCATCGAAGAGATAGAGTTCATATCAATCCATACGGGTACTTCCTCATCACCAAATTTGGCTTCAATAACTTGTAGTAAGGCAGCTTGTTGGAAAGCATCACGGGGACATGAGAATTTGGCCCCATCATGGCAAATGTTATCAACATCATTGAGATTCCCCTGAGATAGACCAGTTGCCTCAAAATATGTCATTTTCGAACTGGTCTCGATATACCAATCATAGGGGTCGGTGTCATTACGGCAGGCAGCGTAGTGCTTCGCGTAGCAATTGGTCGCTTTCCATCCATCACTCGTAGCAACAGCGCAGTTGCTAATGTATAAGTCGCTAGAGCTGGACACATCTGTTTGTGTAGAGTTGACTGACTTCTGCAGGGAGGTGAGGTTTCGCGGTTCTGCAGGTGCCCATGACCAGAAGGAATAGTCCAGGAATGAAGAGATGTCTTCAAGTGGTTGGATCGGAGATGCTAGAATTGGAGTAAAACCACACAGCTGGGTACTTTTGAAGTCATCTGTTGAAAAAGGCGAACTTTCGTCGTCGTAAGCGAATCTGAACTGGTAATTCAAAGTGTCTTCCACTTCAGACTCGGAGACTCGACCTTGACACTCAAGGTCTCCAAAGTGCTCGAAAGCAACATTCGTGTTTTTTCCTTTGACAAAAAAAGCGCTTTCGTCATCAGAAATTTCGTAAGAGGTATTAGAAGAGAGATAATCACTAATTATCACTGGAAGTACCCGTTTGTTTTCTGAGAACAGAAAGTTGTCCAGAGTCGGAAAATCATAGTTAGATCTTGCATCAGGCGAGACATCTGACGATAGAAACAACCTGCCCAAACCTACGCTTGAAATCGCCTTCGTGAGGGAGGTATTGGTAGACTCGAGCAACGCAGAAGAAACTGGGTCCGAGGAGGGCCAGATAGATCTCAGCACAAACACAAGGTCCAGTAGGTTGGCTGAAAGATTCGTATCTGTCTCAATTAAAAATGTCTTGACCACATCAAGCAGTCCCTCAAGCGTGAGATAGCGATCACATACATATGTGGCTCCATTGTATTTCAGAGAACTGACGTTAAAATCAGAATTCGTTGGCAATGGGGCCGGACAGAGTTGCCATTGCAAAGTACTCTCGTCCAGGTAGACATCTAGCACCAATGCCTGGACACCAACATTCAGCAAATTTCGCACATTTTCCAGCGTACTATTCTGATATCCATCCACATCCCATAAGAGCGTGCTCAATCTGGCTCCTATCACCACGTCCTCGTTAATACTTATGTTCTTGCTGATATCCCGTTGTGTTCGTAATGCAGTAGCCCTCGTTGCTGAGAGACTGGGCCATTCGCTGTTACACAAGCCACCACGAAGAAGCCAGAAGAAAGCAACCAGCCAATATTGCCTGAAAAATGGCTTTATATTCTGCATTGCTGCCGAAATATATTCGATCCTGTGGGTCAAACTTCGACCTAAAGATAAACATTTCATAACTGTCTAAGGCGATGAGCGATGAGCTTTTTTGTTGGTGCACTTCCAGATCCAAATCGGTACGCACAACGCTAAGAACGCTACTCCATTCTTCTTTTACTCAACTAATTCACCAAAATGATCTACGATCTCATATCTGGGGTGGCTAGTATTGGTTTTGTGGGGTATTGGCTTGAAAATGTCAACGAAATTGTTGATTATCAATTCATCGTGAGTAACACATGAGATACTTGTTATGCCCTGGCCTCAAGCCACTAACACTCTTCTCAGGATGAAATATTCCACGTCCCTCAATGCCAGCAATATTGCGAGGGCAATTTCAAGCATTGGGACCCAAAAATCACCACTCCACCAGGCTTGTACGTACTGGGGGCTTTTTACAACCGAGGAATGTCTTACGTTGGTGACGGTGACTACTGCTCGCTAGGCCATCTGAGAGGTTTGAACTTTACTGGATGGAGTCTCATTGTGTTGGTGACTATATATTACAAATGGAGATCACCAACACTAAATATAGGCTCATATTCGGTTGCTTTGAGCCCGATTCTTGCAGTATACTCCACTCTTTTCTACACAGACGTGTGGTCGACATTCTTCATCTTCACATCCTACATTTTTGCACTTAACCCGCCTTTTTCGTCTGAATTTTTAAGTTCGTTACTGGCTTCTATTCTGGGGTTTGTTAGCGTTTGGTTCAGACAGACGAATATCGTCTGGAACGCGTTCGTGGCAGCTGCTATTGTGAGCCGGCGTGCTGGAGTATCAGCCCACAGTAGCTCTTTTCTGAGAGAAGCACAACAGTTTGTGATATGTGCATTTGAGAGTGCACAATTGCTTGTACCGTTTGCCTTAAACTTTGGAGCTTTCGTCGCTTTTGTCTATTGGAATGGTGGTATCACCGTTGGTGACAAGCAGAACCACGCTGTTTCAATTCACCTTGTACAAGTATTTTACTGTTTCACGTTCATGACAGGTCTTAGCGTTCCCGTGTGGTTTTCTTGGAAAACTGTGAGGCAGTATGTTTTGCGTTCAGTGGGATCGCCTACGAGATTTTTGTGGTTTTTGGTAGAGATTCTGCTCATTAACTTCATCATCTACAAGTTCACAGTGGTCCATCCATTTATTCTGGCAGATAACAGGCATTACACCTTCTACATCTGGAAAAGACTCATTGATCGCAATACATACTCGAAGTATCTTCTATCGCCGGTGTACCATTTCTCCACATATGTGGTGCAGTCCAGCATCCTGCGGGCCAACACACCACAAAGGAACCTTGGAAAAGACCTCACCACCTCCGGATGTGGTAAAATTATGGCCTTGGTTTTCACTGTGTGTGTATTGGCAACTATCGTTCCATCACCTCTCTTTGAGCCCAGATACTACATCTTGCCTCTGTCGTTTTGGAGACTTCTGGTCGCACAGAGACCCTCTTTGGAAGAAAAATGGCGTCAGCCGGCAGAGTTCGTCTACTATATCTCCATTTTAACACTGCTATTTGGAATATTTCTGAAGTATGAGTTTTCGTGGGCCACAGAAACGCATCCCCAGAGAATCTTATGGTAACGCCGAGGCGCCGCACGAGCCGCACGCGTATCGCCGAAATTGCCGCCCGAGGCCAACAGCAGCAACGAGCATATAAAGGGTACAACAATCCTGGTTTCGTTCGCCTTCACAATATTTTTTTCCCACAAACTGGAACAGCTTAAAGATGGTTGATAGTCCATTTATTAGGGCGTTGGCCTGGTTGTTGTACAACCAAAGGAATAAGGAGCACGAACTCATCTTCAATGATGCCAGATTTGTGGATGTTCCGAAATCAATTGTTGTCCAAAGTCCAGATTTTGCCGCGGACGAATACATGCCACCATATACTGCAGGGGTCAAATCTGGTGGTGAGAATTCTAGCCCTCCTCTGAGCATCAAAAATGTTCCAGCAGAGGCCAAGTCATTAGTATGGGTGATGCAGGATATCGACGTCCCACTTCCTATTAAAGGCACGCATTTCATTGCGTATGGGATCAATCCAAAGACCTCTGAATACAGCAAGGGCTGGTTTAGTACTGAGTCAGAGCCCGAGCAAAAAGGACTGCTTAAGTGGGGTTGGGGTGCTGGTAACAGAATAGGTTATTTTGGGCCTGGTCCGCCTCCCGGTCACGGCGATCACCAGTACTTTTTTGAGGCATACGCAATCAATGAAGAAGCCACTGAAAGACTTGAAAAAGAGCACGATATTTCTGCAGGAAAGAGGGTAAACTTAGATCAACTCATGAATATCATGCATGGTAATGTTCTGTCAATGGGCTATTTGAAAGGACTTTATGTGAAACCATGACCGGAGAATTTAGTGGTAACCAACAATCCAAATTATATTCACTTCAATATTAACTTTTTTGCAATCTTATTCATTTTAATCTTCTAACTGGAAATTGAATTCGTTCCGACCGCATAACCAACCGGTTCAACCCCGGAGTGTCATATCGAGATCTGCACGCCTTTAAAGTCTGCAGTCCAATCTGCTTCAACAAGACAATTGGAGAATTGCATGTCCAATTGTCCGTTGAACTATATCCGTTTTTGCCCAATTTCAATGGGGTTTTGCTGGAAATGAGATTGAACTCGACTACCTCAACACTGTGGTATTTTCCACCAGATGATGACGAGGAAGTGCCTAAATTCTCAGTCAACCAGCTCCAGGACAATGATATAGCCCACGGGTTAAAAGACCTTTCTTCCGGGGATATTTTGAGCTTTGATTTTGATAGGGAACAAGCTACTATTACATTGAAGGTCGCGGGTGTTGATGCTGGAACTATCCCGTTGGAACAAGAGACAGACGCAAATGCCTTTTTGGCTTCCTGGAACCAGGGATTAAAGCTAGTCAATGCCAAGACACCAACATTACTGCGTCCCACAACCTCTTCCAGGAATTCCGTACATAGCAACAGAAGATCAAAGAGAGTATCAAGAAACAGCCAAACTAAGTCCATGGTGGCAGCGGACGATCCATTGACCAAAGTGACAGATTTCCTTGCCAAGAGTAGGGACCAGATACTGGAGCCCAGGGACATGACTATTAGAATACTGACGTGGAATCTCCACGGAGAGCTCCTGTACGAACAAGAGTCGTTTGAGGATTTTTCACGATTGCTCCGAGACCCCGAGGGAGGCCCACTGAAAGACGTTTACATTTGCGGGTTCCAGGAGACGATTCCGTTAACGGCGAAGAATCTACACCATTCCCCCGTCGCAATTGAGGGATGGTGCAATGCACTTCTTGACTCGTTGAAGAAGTTGGATCCAAATGAGGGGTACCGTGTGCTGTCTACAAATGCTCTTCTTGGACTGACTACCATCGTGGTCACCAAAGAGACCTGGTTTGAGCAGTTCTCCAGAGTGGAAAGCCAAACGATTGGGACTGGGCTGCTGGGAGTTTGGGGAAACAAAGGTGCAATTACTACGCGCTTTGTCCTCGGAGCAGACTTTTCTGCCGGCTTGGACGGTTTGACTTTTCAGCATATCAATTGTCATCTGGCAGCTGGTGAGAGTGCTGCGGCTCTGTTGAGACGGAGAACAGAACTCTATGATATCGAACACAGATTTGGATTAGCTGCTGATAAAGTGTCTCTTGCTGCATTTGAAGACAAAGAAGACGAGATTTTGAGTGAATCGCTCGAGGAACTGAATGCTGTCACAGAGGGTCCAAATCCCAGAATTAGCTTGGATTACAGTAGTGACGAAGACGAAAGCTTCATTCCCAGAAGTTCACTTGACACTGCTAAGAAAGCGAATGTGGAAAACGCTGTTCAGGCCCTGACTTTGGATGACGATGCTTCCATGATTTCCTATGCTTCTGGTGAGCAGCAAGATGGTATCCTGTTCATCTCTGGAGACTTGAACTACCGTGTTGGGCTTTCTCCTGAGATCGCACAACATCTTGTCAAAAACAAAAACTACCAGCAGCTTCTGGAAAACGACAGTCTTCTGCGAGAAAAATCTGAAGAGAAAGTTTTCATTGGAATGTGTGAGGGACCCATAGAGTTCATGCCTACTTACAAGTATGTGGATACCACCGATGATTACGATTATCTGAGAACTCCATCCTTCACTGATAGAGTGTTATTCTCAGAGCACGAGACATTGAAACAGACTCATTACAGCAATGTTCCGGAGCTGAAATCGTCCGATCACAGACCTGTGATTTCTGATTTCCAGGTCCGTGTGCCGTATATCAATATGCCGGTAAGAAAGGCGTTATTGGCTGGATATTACAAGGAACTGGATGCTCTTGAGAACAGCTCGAGACCGGTTGTGACTGTTACTCCATTGGACCTCGGAGGAGATGTAAACGTATTAACACCCCTAGTGGTATCTTCAATATTGAAGAATAACGGTGAAACGAACATCACGTGGAAGTTGTTTGACACTTCTGGTGAGACGTTAATGATGATGAATCGTTTGGATGATGGGGAATCTTCTCCAAGACCTCGAAGAAGTCATTATCATGCTGCCTCCTCTGAAAGAAGCAAGTTTCTCACGAGTTCGGTCAAGGCAATTCCAAGTTCGGGGACGCTTGCTGCCGGTGCTTCTCAGAAGTTGGAGATAGAAGCTAGAGCTCCGATTGGCGCAAGTACACTTGAGGGGGTCTACATTCTTCGCATTGGTGATGGTCAGGACTTTTTCCTATCGTACAAGTTTGGCGTTTTACCAACATTCCTCGGGAAATCTGTAGACGATTTGACTGATGCAAGCAACCATGGCGGTCTCCCCGAGAACATTTGTCAATTCACAGATTTTTTGATGGATAAAGGGTTTCCACAAATGTTCACCAGAGCCCTGGATTGGTCTGGACTGGACACATTGAATCAAGCTGTCATTCTTAGCAACTTGGAACAGGAAATCATTGCAGATGTGAATGAAGGTAGATCCATTGATTACGAGATGATTGCGAAATTTGACAGCATTTCAGGGCAAAGAAGAGAGGGAACCAGGTCAGTTGCCAACATGTTCTACCTGCTCATGAAGAACCTAAAAGACGGCGTCATTCCACTGAACATGTCAGTTTATCTGATCAACACATACTATAAGGGCAAGAAATCTTTCAAGACTAGGGAAGGTTTAGTCTCTTATCTGCTGGATACCATCAGCCCAGGTAGAGCCAACCTCTTGATATTTCTGTGCTCCTTTTTCAGGCATCTTTATGAGCAAAAGGGAGTTTCAATTGCAGTCATCTACGGATTGTTTGAAAACTTGTTGGTGCCATTGCCAAAAGTGTCACGAAT
Organism: Kuraishia capsulata CBS 1993; assembly: GCF_000576695.1. Lineage (NCBI taxonomy): Eukaryota > Fungi > Ascomycota > Pichiomycetes > Pichiales > Pichiaceae > Kuraishia > Kuraishia capsulata. Next base: position 1,619,020 of record NW_019172950.1, read on the forward strand.
CAGACTTCTGTCGACCTCCAGCTTCAGGACGCTCAAGAAGCGGAGAAGAGAGCTGTTGAACATTTTGATCTTGGATTGATTTGTGGGCTTTGTATATAGACGAACACGCCATTTTGAGTGAGACCATTGCGTAGAGGATTGGTTTGAGGCTTAGGTGAAATGAAAATTCACTGTTAACTGACCAGAACGTCCAATAAACCTCCACAATCAAAAGTTTCACTCGTTGAAAGATCAACCAATCTGACGCCCTGAAGATTGAACAATCCTTTCTCAATTCCCATGAGCTCCATATCCGTTTCGAACACAGAGTGGGGCTCTATTGGCCCTAGTCTTAAGTTATTGGAAAGACAAATAATACCGTTCGAAGACAGCTTGGAAGAACTGTACGCACTTAACAGTGCAGGTACCGGATATATAGATATGGCATCTCTTTTGTCGTTCAGTCCTGGGTTGATGGGTATGGGTATTGGGGGCATGCTCTTCTCGAAAGCATGTGAAACGGCCGATTGTATGAATAACGATGCATGTATGGTGTTCTCGCTGTTATTGACTGCCTGTACCTTCCATTTGAATCTTTCTCCCACCCTCGTGATAGTGGTTCCAGAAAATGACAGACGCAAGCCCGATAGAGAGTTCGGTGGTGGTTTCATATACGCAGTGTTCTGTCTTGAGGGCAGAGTTAAACTGGAACTGCTATGTTTCAGTGAGTTTTTCATCTCTTGGTTTCGCCTTTGCAATACGACAGATGTTCTTGAAGCCATTGGAGAACTGTTAAGTTTTGCACTTGAAGAAGACGGAACATGTGAGATACCAAAATCAACCTTCGTAGACCAACGAGTGCAGATGTCTCTGGTAGACGAGCCTTGGACGATTTTGCTTGTAACTGTTATAACCGCCGGCATTACCAATGAACTATTGTCATCGCTGACCAATCGGTATGTGAGATGTAGAGTGGAGTCTTTGAACTGAAGGGGAAACGTGATTGAGGCAGGCATCTGAGGAATAGCACTTCCGTCCGGAAGAGAGAAACTGATTTCGTCAACCTGTACGGGAAGCCTATTTTTGACAAAATACTTGGAAATGCCCAGCTCCAGTGTAGCCAGCAAAAGCTTGCTTTTACCAAGCAATCTGGTGTATTTCAGCTTCATTTGTAGAACAGGATAGACTGGCAGTATCACATCTGCCTTCACAGCCTTGGACGAGTCCTGCGGTATTCCATTCGGTTTTTCACCAGATTGCGACTTCTGCTGGGTAAGTATCGATTCTGAGATCACTGGTATCGCCGTGGAGTTTGAGCTATTTTTGAACGTAGATGTGATCCCCTCTAAAACGTTTCCTTGAACGGTTGGTTTAAGATCTTCCAAAGTCTCTGTTCGGGAAAGTTTCGCTCCAGAATTTGAAGAGATATATCCTGGCTCCACAAGAGCGGAGATCAGAATCTGCTGATGAGGAACGGCTTTGGTTGGCGACAGCACGGGGAATTCTAGTTTCCAGATCAAGTAATTGGTATTTTGAAAATGGCCCTGTAGAATCAATTGTTCTTTGGTAAACACCAAATTTCGCACGCTACTCTGACGGATCTCAGCACCGTTCAAAATCAGCGATACTCTGACTCGTAGCCTTGTCTCTGTGTCCAAAATGGTATCTGTGTCGGCATTGGCACTGAGAACTGCATACCCTTTCAGCGACTCGTCAAAGAAGGCCACTGACCTTGGCTCCACTTTGTTCAATTGGTCCACAAAATTCGCCAAATCATCAATTTCTAGCAATGAATCCGGAAAAATAGCTCGCAGATCCATGGCACCCGTTGTTTCCTTTGTTCTGTACTTTCTGCAATCGTTGAAGAGACACATGCGCGTGCGGTTTATAGGAGCCATAAGTGTCTGCCAAATTACAACCGGTCATGGAATGTTCACACGACCTTGGCATAATTCCACGACCTTCTATCTTGTCGACTTGATGGCAAATCTAGAGTTTCCCCAAAGCTTCTCTACCATCTTCATTGAACTCACCGTTCTTCTACATTAAAGCACAAAAAATTAAGAATAATCATGTCTGATTGGGATACTGTTACTGTTATTGGCTCCAAGGCCCGTGTTGGAGGCTCTGCTCCACGTGATAAGGTTGTCAGAACTGCCGCTCAACTGAACTCTGCCCGCAGACAGGGCAACGTCGTTGCAGTTGAAAAGAAGTGGGGAACCACCAATGCCAAGGGAGGCGCTGAGGGCCAGAGGTTAGCAAAGCTGGATAGAAGTGATGAGATTGAAGCTCCAAAGAAAGTCGACCAAAGCGTGGGTAAAACCATCTCGAAGGTGAGGTTGGAGAAACAGATGACTCAGAAAGATCTCGCCGTCAAGATCAACGAGAAGCCCAATATTGTCAACGATTATGAGGCCGGAAGAGCTATTCCAAACCAACAGATCTTGGCTAAGATGGAGAGGGCTCTGGGAGTCAAGCTAAGAGGAAAGGCTATTGGTGAGCCATTGTTCGCCAAGAAGAAGTAAGTCTCAGATTTACTATGAGACGTTGGATCCAAGACGACATAATGACTACTATTTTTTGGTTTTTTCTTCTTTTTTTCGTCTTTCTGATGACGATAGGTCAATCATACATAGATAACTGATCCCGTTGGAGAGAACTCAAGCGTAGGTACTGGCTATTAGCGATCGGGATGATCTCAGATTTCTGGAAAATCATTGGTCAAACAACTTGTAGATTATATATATATATATATATATATATATATGTGTAAT
>NW_019172950.1:1621792-1641536 GCF_000576695.1 Kuraishia capsulata CBS 1993
TATATGTGTAATGCCGACTCTTTCCGCTCAAACTCCAGGTATAGTTAGATTTTTCATTTCGCTGTGTCACTTTGGGTTGTTTCTGGATCAGGTCCGGGTAATTCGTGGTAGTGTGAGGCTCTCATTAGATCTGGCGTTGGTGATGGCCTTTTTCTCTTCTATTGTATCTCATTCAAAACATCATTTTTCACTAATCACAGACATGGCTACAGCTTTTGACCTGGACCTGGGAATTTCCCAGGATGCCACCTACTCCATCGCCGGGAAGTCCATCAAGTTCGACTCTGTTGAGGACATCGAGCCGTTCCTCAAGCAGATGGACGCCTACGCTACATTGAAGAAGATAGACTTTTCAGGAAACACCATTGGTGTTGAGGCATCCAAGGCGCTAGCTGAATCTATTGAAAAGGCTAAGGACTCCTTGGTGGATGTCAACTTTGCAGATTTCTTCACAGGAAGACTCAAGGATGAAATTCCAAGGTCGTTGGAGTACATTCTGCCTGCTCTATTGAAGTGTCCTTACTTGAGAGTACTCAACCTTTCCGATAACGCATTCGGTCTACAGACTATCGACCCTATAGAATCTTTTCTGGAAAGAGTTGTAGCTCTGGAGCATCTTATCCTGTCCAATAACGGTATGGGACCCTTTGCTGGTGCCAGAATCGGAAAGGCCCTCTACAAGCTTGCGGCCGCTAAAGCGAAAGACTCCAAAGCTCCTCAGTCTCTCAAGACATTCTACTGTGGAAGAAATAGACTGGAAAACGGTTCCGTTAATTATTTGGCCATCGGCTTGAAAGCTCACAAGGGCCTTGAGTCTATCAGGCTCTATCAAAACGGAATCAGACCAGCTGGTATATACAAACTCTTTGATCAGGGATTGAAGTACAACAAGTTCCTCAAGGTGGTGGACTTGCAAGATAATACATTCACCACTCAAGGATCCCTCGCTTTGGCCGCTGCTCTAGAGTCATGGACCGAGCTTGTGGAGTTGAACCTCAACGATTGTTTGTTGAAGCCAAAGGGTTCCTTGGCCGTGGTGAAGGCATTTGCTGAGAGCGGTTCCAAGCCAAATCTCACCACACTTAAACTTCAGTATAATGAGCTGGACGAAGAGTCATTGCCCTTGCTTGTTGAAGTTGTCAAATCCAGGCTTCCAAACTTGAAAATTTTGGAATTGAATGGTAACAAGTTTGCCGAAGACACCGATGAGATTGACAGTATCACCGCCATCTTCGAAGAGAGAGGTTTTGGTGAGTTGGATGAGCTAGACGAACTAGAAGAGCCAGACAGCGACGAAGAAGATGAGGACGAGTCTGAAGAGGAAGACGAGCAAGATGACGGCGTAATTTTGGAAGATTTGGAGAAGGAATTGAAGCAAGACAAAGATGTTGAGAAGCTGGTGCTTGAGCTCGAGGAGACCCATATGTAATAAGCTGACATACCAGATAACAATCATCATATTCTTTTAGAAAATATATTTGACCTTTGAGCCGTTTGAAATCAAATATTCTTTCAACATCTGGTCCAAGGTTGAGACTAGTTCTTTCCACTCATCATAACCTGGCCTATTCTTTTTGTCAAGAATGCAAATCTCCATATGTTCCACTAGACTAATGACACGAGTGATATCATTATGTTCCCACAACAATTCGGAAAGATATGCCGAAACAACCACTGAATCCTCCTGCAAAGGTCCGTAAGAGCCAGATAGTGAAGAATCAAAATCGCCAATTCCTGCCGAAATCCATGCCTGTAACAAACTCTTTACCTTCGAGAACTGCCATTGATTTTGAAGAGATGGGATATTTAAGGCTCTAAAGTAACTCTGCATTTTCTGCCTAGGCAATTCAACCAACTCTTCTTTTAATTGCATAGGCGTCATTTCTGTGGTCTTCATCTCTTTCTCTGCTTCTGCTTGATTCACTATGTCGTTTCGTATTGAAGATGGAAGTTCCTGTAGAATTGCCATATCTATGGTTGTGTCATTTAGCCGAAGTTTCTCTGGGGAAATCGATTTACCCCTATTCGGAGTGCTAGATGCCGCTTTGAATGGAGACTTAGAAGGAGACCCACATTTCTTCAATGGCGATTCCAGTACGGCTTTTCGTGGTGTTCCTCCCAAGGACTCTGGTAATTGCTGCTGGCCTCCATCCTTAGAAGGGGAAGGTGTTTTCCTGGATTGTACTTTTCTCTTTTTGGGAGTTGAAAACGGAGTTGATTTGGCAACCAGACCTCTTCTTTCAAACTCAGTCTGAAGCTCTATCTGTATCTCTTTCGGCAACTCATTGAAAACATCCCAATTGATCTGATCCACATTCAAATCAGGCTCCTCAATAGCTGTAGTACGAGGTCTAGGCTTGCTCATGAAGTCCTTTATTCTTTTCTTAATATCAGCGGGAGTCACTTTTTTCGGTGCGTTTCTAGGTTCAAGCTGACGTTTTGCGGGTATAGGGTTGGGGTTGAGATCAGAACTCAATCCCGGAAATTGTGGCTCTTTCGCTTTCTGAAATGGCAAACGCATTTGATTCTGGTTTTCCCTGTTGTCACCTTCACTTACTAATCGTGTCACCTGAAGTGCTATACCACGAAGCTCAGCTGGTGGCACACCCAGTATTCTGTATAGACTCTTTGCCTCGCTCGAAAGAATCCCTGGTTCTCTGGAGGAAATCCCCAGTCGAGCACTTTTAGAAACAAAATCACACATTCCCATTCCCATATGTTTTGGCGGTGCAATGGGTGCATTTTCAGAGCGCTTTGCTAGCTTCATAGTCAATTGGGACCCAAACATTTTGGCCTTCAGAAGTCTTTCACTGAGCACTTTTGCACATTCGACGAGGAAAGTTTCCACCTCGACAATCGTATCAAAGCGAATTCCCCAATTGACATCAATGGATATGCTTTTCCTTGTAAACTCATCCGGATTTGAAGCAATATCAATGCTGGTGCTGTCTAATCCCCTTGAATACTCTGCGAGTGTGGCGCCTGTCTTTACTCCGAGCATATCGACCAGTTTCTGTCTATCAACATTGCGGAGGTTCGCGAGTGTAAACTTGGATGCGTTGAACTCATCCATTAGCTTCTTCTGAACACTATATCCCACTCCTGGTAAGTCCCTGATATCCACTGGATTTAGAAACTTCAGTATTTCATCTTCACTGTAGTTCAAAATAGACAGTTGACCGTCGGGTTTAGAATTTCGTAGGGCCAGTTTTGCCAATAGTACGTTAGGAGCACATCCAGCACTGACCGTGCAATGTGTAGCGAGCCAAATCTTCTGTCTCAGATCGCTCATGAACTCTTCCAAGTCATGTTCTTCTGCTATGTTTGAGACATCCAAAAGAGCTTCATCAACAGAAACCGGCAATAACGAATGTGGTTTGGTAGCCAGCAAACAATCATAAAACAACTTCGATATTCTTTCATATTCGTCAAAGTCATATTCCAGACAAATAAGCTGGCCACTGCACATCTGCTGAGCCTTTTCAAGCCACATCCCATTCTTGGCTCCCATCTTTCGCGCAACATAGTTGCAACTAGCAACATCGGCATGGGCCCCTCCATGGGTAACGCAAATAGGTTTTGATCTGAAATCTTCTGCGTTTGGAAGTTGCTTCAAAGAAGACGCTGCTGCAAAGAAACAGTCAAAATCAATATGGAGAATCGCACGCTTCGAATACACGCGCTTCGGCCTTGTTTTCGATTCCTCAAGCGCACGTTGAAGATGCTCCGCGCGGAGATCTGCCTTCCAAGTGCTAAGATGATGAAGTCTAGACCTCGAGAAAAACTGCTCTAGGAATCCAGGATGTTTGGCATTCAACGCGACATCAGTCCTTTCGTTTTCCCTCGCGAATCCAATCTTTGCTTGGCCATAATCATTGTCAATCAGCTGATAATCAGACCATGGTAACCTTCTGTTCTCTCTTATACTTTCCACAATCCACTCTGGCTTGACAACTTTGTAGTTGCGAAATTCAATCCGCTTTCGAGGGGTCAGGTTAGAGGCAATTATGTGAGTCGCACTTCCTTTGGATCCCAAAAAGGCGAGAAATGTTCCTCCATGAACAATTATCATCTTGTGAAGTTGTTCAATATCCGGATCCGTCCTTCCATTAACGTATATGATACATCCTTCGAAGATCGCAAGGTTCGGATTCTTGCCTCCGTTTCGCTTTGATAGCCATTCCACATAATCTTCGTCTGCTTTCTGTTGCATAAAACGCTTGTTCTTGAAGTAATGAGACATATCACCAAATTCGGGCTCTTCGTGATTCAAATCTTCAGGATCATCTGGAGCTTGCTGGGAAGCCTCTTGAGAAACCTTTCGAGCGACCTCTTGTGAGACCTCTTCGGGGCTTACATTAGGTTTCTGTGCTAATGTAAGTGACCCAAGAATATCATCGCCTACACCCCCCATATTCTTGTTTTCAGTAAAACTGTTGTTCCACACTTCATCTGGTAATGTTAAATCAATCTCATCCTCGGCATCATTCTTTTCTTCGTCTTTTTCCTGACCCTTTTGCTCTTCATCGTTGTCCTCTCTCTTGCGCTGACTCAGAGCATTCACAAAGTCCACCAGCTCAGAGTCACCAAGTGACGACCAGAACGCATCCGAACTGGACCGTGCCACGATCGGCTTGTCATCCATCACGAGATCAAAGGAGAGGCCATGAAGGAAAGAAGAAGAAAGAAAGCTTTGATAGGACGCGTGAACTTGTGTGGCGCTAAAGTGCGGCATCCATTTGATTTATACACTACCTTTGTATGCATACTGATTAGCCTTTATTGGCACCAATCTGGCTCTTATGCCAAAGGCTGCTGATTATAGCTAGCTATCTTGGTATCTCAGGTCTCTAATACCTGCTGATGCCAACCTTGACCTTTCCCCCGCACTCATTGGAGTACACTACAATCTCTGGGGTTAGGGGTTTTACATGTTCAGATAAGGCTTCTCTCTTAGACAAATATTACGGAGCAAGAATCCAATTCCAGCAAACCACCATTTTCACCTATGTGGGAAGTTTTCGTGCACGACTTGAATCAAATGCTTGACCACTGTTGGGTCTGAAAGCGTGGAGATATCGCCAAGCTGGTCTTCCTCATGTGCGAGAATCTTACGTAGAATACGACGCATGATCTTTCCCGAACGAGTCTTAGGCAAGTCGTTCACCAGCAGAATCAGCTTGGGAGCAGCAAATGGTCCGATCTCCTTACGAACGGTGATCACAAGCTCCTTTTTGGTTTCAGCGACGTCTTCCAGGTTCTTGTGCTTCAAAGACACAAACGCAGCAACAGCACTTCCGGTCAGCTCATCTGGGAAACCAACAACAGCACTTTCAGCAACTAGAGGGTGCTCAATGAGAGCAGACTCGATCTCAGCTGTAGACAACCGGTGGCCCGAAACATTGACCACATCATCGACTCTTCCGAGAATCCAAAAGAAACCGTCTTTGTCACGGGCAGCTCCATCACCAGTGAAGTAGAAACCTGGGTATGGACGAAGATACGTGTCCAAGAACCTGTTGTAGTCACCCCAGACTGATCTTGCCATGGAAGGCCATGGCGATCTCACTGCAAGAACACCTTCAGCCACGGTACTTGTAAGTTCCTCGCCAGTGGTCGGATCCAAGATCACCGGGTCGATTCCAAAAAAGGGGAAAGAAGCACTGCCAGGCTTGGTGCTGGTGACTCCGGCAAGCGGAGTAATGATATGGGAACCGGTTTCAGTTTGCCAGTATGTATCACAGATGTGCGCCTTTCCGCGACCAACATGCTCGTTGTACCATTCCCACACTTCTGGTGCAATTGGTTCGCCAACAGATCCAAGGGCACGCAAAGACGATAAGTCATGTTTCTCCACATGGGAGCTGCCTGCCCGTTTCAAAAGTCTCAAAGCAGTAGGCGCCACATAGAACTGGGTCACTTTGTGTTGATCAACAACGTCCCAGTAACGGGAGTAGTTTGGGTACGCCGGAGTTCCTTCGAAGACCACTGTGGTTGCACCGTTTAGCAAAGGCCCATATACCACATATGAATGACCGGTAATCCAGCCCACATCACCAGCAGTGAACAGAACGTCTTGCGGGTGAACGTCAAACACATATTTCGTGGTGAGAAGAGCTCCAAGAAGGTACCCAGCAGTGGTGTGTTGGATTCCCTTTGGTTTTCCGGTGGACCCAGATGTATACAGCAGGAAGAGGGTGTCTTCGGCCTGAACAGGGGTTGGGGCTACGTAAGGAGGATACCTCTGCTTCTCCTCGTGCCACCAAAGATCACGAGAGTCCGTCCACGGAATGTGTTGGTTCCCGGTACGCTTGAATACAAGAACATTATGAACTTGAGGACACGACTTGAGAGCCTCGTCGACAATCTTCTTGGTCTCAATGGCCTTTCCACCACGTTTGGACTCGTCCGTAGTGATCACCACCTTGGAGTTAGCGTCGTTGATGCGGTCTCTGAGAGATCCGGAACTAAATCCCGCAAAAACCACAGAATGAACTGCTCCAATACGGGCAATTGCGAGTAGCGTGACCAATGCCTCTGGGATCATTGGCAGGTAAACTGCAACTGTGTCACCCTTCTTGACCCCCAAAGCAGTCAACACCTGGGCGATCTGACAGACCTCTTTGAGCAATTCCCCGTAAGAGATAACCCGACCCTCACCGGGCTCATCTGCCTCGTAAACTATGGCAGGCTTGTCTGGATTCGCAATGGCGTGTCTGTCCACACAGTTGTAGGAGGCGTTCAGTTCACCACCTAGAAACCAAGCAGCAGCATCGCCGTTCTGGAAGCCGGTACCGGGGGGATAACGGGCCTGATCGAATGGCTTTGACCATGACAAGTGTTCCCGTGCCATATTTCCGAAAAAGGTCTCCGGATCGTCAATACTTTGGCGATATAGCTTCTTGTACTCCTCGAAATCAGCTAGAAACGGGGTAGAAGGGTGTCTCTCCAGAAAGCCTGCGGGTGGCTTGATGGCCTCAACATGTGTGAGGTGATCGGTGGATTCTGGCATTGCAAGGAATTGGATCTTGAAGTATCTTGAAAAATCCGGAGAACAATAGGAAAAAAGGAAGAGAATGGTTGGTTATGACAGTCATATATACTTTAAAGGGTTCGGTCCAAAGGCGTGCATGACCGAGAGGAGGGGGTTTAAAAACGCGGGGAAGGGGGTTTGTTGGGGGCCGCGGTGGACCCGGCGGAAGACCATTTGGCGTTGTAAGCTTAACGAAAGAATAAAATAAATAAAACAAGGGATGTATCTCCTCTGGACCGGCTGAGCGTCAAGGTCGCATAAATGATGTGGTCAGGGCTATGATAGAGTGTCTGCTGATTGTCTGCTTCATATCAATCGCTGAGGTCGTACTGGAATCAATCCATACGCCGCACATTTTGTTAGCTAAGTAACAAAACTGGGGATTTCGACAGACATCTCTGAACAACACGAGCAATGGCTTGTTTGATTGACGGCCAAAATGCTTTTAAGCACACTGTATCATCATCGCTATCGATCACTTATCTATTCGGTTGTGTTTAGTGTGTTTTGTTGCCGTCTATGGACTTGTGAACTCTGATGAGCTCTTGAAACCAGATCAGAAGCAGGACAACAGACATTCGTCCAAGTACATCCATGAACTCACACATTTTGTATCATGTCTTTCCAGTGCCTTATCAATACCTTCAAAATTTTACCCCCAGCACTGTGTCAAAATAAACAAAAGCGCCTAAACCAGACAATGTCGCTTTCTCTTATGGGAACGACGGTTTGCGTGCATGACGTAATCTCATCTGTTTTCGTGTTTTGCACTAGCTTCGATTCAGCCTTCTTTGGCTAGACTTAGCCTTCAGATCTTCAGAGTAATGTCTAAGATGACCGCACAATCGCTCAACAAAGAATCCAAGATTTGAAGTTCAATAATTTATCCAAGCATGTCATATAATGTGTTCTTGCTACTTAAAGTCTCCCCAAAGTAATATATTATTGCATGTTATCGTTTCTCTTTCCGTATTCGATTCTATATTTGGAACAAGGCTGTGGGTCGTGCTTCCATCCAATTGTGTCCACATCACCACATTCCTTTGTTTCACTCGCTTTTGCTGTCGTCCCTATTTTCTTCTTTTCTTCGACTTTTGATCCTGCGCCCTCCACAAGTCATTTTGTTTTCTTATAAACTCCTGACTGCTTGCCAACAAGTCCTGGATCGGTGCACACATGTTTTCGGGGAATTTGATGAAGTTTTGGCTGGCATTTCTTGCGCTCATATCATGCGCAAGAGCTGAGAAGTACATCAAGGCGTCTTCTCTTTTGACATGCATGGAGAATTCGCAATTCTCAGCATCTCGTTTTGAAGCAAAGTACACACCAGCTAACCACTCGATAACGTTTGATATATCGGGAATCTCCACAATCAGTGACAAAGTCAAGGCTGAAGTCGAGCTGATCGTCTACGGAATTACGATTCTGACCGAGACCATAAACCTATGTTCGCTCAATTATAAGACGATTTGTCCGCTCACGTCTGGCCACATTGATGTTGACTCCTCGTATCAGATCTCAAGCTCCATTGTGGATCAGATCCCAGGAATCGGATTCACGGTGCCAGATCTGGACGCGACCGTCAAGGTTATGGTATATTCGACTACCAACAACTCCCAGCCTCTGGCGTGTATTGAGGCTGTTCTTTCGAACGGAAGATCTGTCCAGACAAAGTACGCTTCATGGCCAATTGCTGCCGTGTCCGGGTTTGGCCTTATCATCTCGAGTTTTGTCTCGATCATGGGCCACTCCTCAACAGCAGCCCATATTGCCTCCAACGCGGTGTCCCTGTTCATCTACTTTCAATCTTTGGCACTGATCTCCATGATGGCTGTGGCCCGTGTGCCTCCGATCGCCATGTCTTGGGCTCAGAATTTCCAGTGGACCATGGGAATCATCGAAACTGGTTTCATGCAAAACATATTCTTTTGGTTCGTCCAGGCCACAGGCGGTACTTCCACCTCGACAATCGCAAACAAGTCTGCCTTGTCAATTTCGGTTCAGAAGTTACTTCGTTTTTCACACCTCTTCAAGCGTGATGAGGATGTTGAGAGTGACACATCTCTTTACACAACTAACGAGTCCGACTCCGATGTGGGGGACAAAATTTTGGTCCTGCGCGGAATCCAGCGTGTTGCATATCTTGCCAACATTGAGATTTCAAACCTGTTCTTGACAGGAATCACGTTCTTCCTTATTATTGCTCTCTTTCTGTTGGTAATTCTTTCCTTCTTTAAGGCATTTGTTGAGCTTCTTATTCGCACAAACGCGATTCCCGCAAACAAGTTTCACGGATACCGCAAGGACTGGACAACTGTTATCAAGGGAACTCTTTACCGTCTCTATTTGATCGCATTCCCCCAACTTGTACTCCTTTGTTTGTGGGAATGTACTCGTCACGACTCTGCTGCGTGTGTGGTTGTGGCCATTGTCATTTTTGTTGTGGCAGTGCTATTATTGTTCCAGGCTGCGATTCGTCTTCTCTTGATTGGCTGGAAGTCCACCAAGTACTACAATAACCCGGCATACCTGCTTTTTGGAGATGCGAAACTGTTGAACCGTTTCGGCTTCTTGTACGTTCAGTATCGTGCTGATAAGTACTGGTGGCTGTCTGTTTCGCTCTGCTATGCCCTCATCAAGTCGCTCATTGTGGCAGTCTTGCAGACTCAGGGTAAGGCCCAGGCGGTGATTATTTTCGTCCTGGAGCTGTTTTACTTCATATCGTTGTGTGTGTTCAGGCCGTTCATGGATAAGCGTACCAACGTTTTCAACATCTTGATCGGACTGATCAACCTCTTGAACTCTGTGTTCTACCTGTTCTACTCCAACATCTTCAAGCAACCATCTGCAGTCTCGTCGATTGCCGCCGTGGTTTACTTTGTGCTCAATGCTGTGTTTGCGCTGGTGCTGTTGATATTTACGATTGTGACGTGTGTACTCGCATTGGTCCGTAAGAACCCAGACACGCGCTACCAGCCAATGCGTGACGACCGTGTGTCCTTCTTGCCACACAATGACTCTGAGAAAAAGGAACCAGACTTTGAGCTTGCTGCTCTCGGTGCAACTGCTATGCGTGGCCACGATCGCGACTCAATGCTCGTGGACCAGGCAGCTCTTGGTTCGTCGGAGGACTCATCTACTCACCAGCTTTTTGCTGAGCGCCAAGTTAGTGATGTTTCCTCTGTGGCTGCTCGTCCCGTCGAGCCATCCAGTGCCGTTTTGGGTGACAGCTACAGTCGCCAGGCCGCTCCCTTTGAGGACTCAACCACATACGACTACAACCGTGGTTATGGAAAGGATGTGCGGTGGATATGATGTAACAATAAAAAGGATTTTGATTAAAGAGGATGGATATTTTGGGCCTGAGAATTGTTGTCCCAGTATTTCAGATAAGAGGGTACTGTGGAATAGATCAAATGTACGGATATTTAAGTCGAATATAGATCAAAAAAAGGCTCCCATAGGGTGATTTAAGTGAAAGACAATGAAAAGTGTAAGTTAAGTATAAGTAGCACTGAATAAATTAACGTCTAAAATAAAGAACTCTAATGTATGAGTGTTCTATCTCAGTTAGTGGGGAAACTCAAGCACAAAAGCTTCAAGATAACAAGTAAAAGCCTAGCAGAACCCAAAATCAAACTTTGCATACAGGGACGGCGATCTAAAAGGCGATCCAGAAGAAGATTAAGATCTCCGAAATGATCATCTTTGCCAATCCACGCATACTCTCTTTCTTTCGCTCTCTCGCTTAATAGTTGTCAAAGAAGTACAACTGATCAAGGATCACCTTCTCGGCAGCCTTGCGGATCTTGGGTACCTCCATGTCGCCCTTGACTGCAAAACCATGCTCGACACCAGCGAACAACGTAATCTGATATTCAGCACCAATCTCGATCAGCTTGGCTTCGGTAAGGTGTCTGAGCTCAACAGTAAAGGCTGGATCCAACTCCGCAGCAGAAATCAAAAGTGGTTTCTTGATCTGGGAAACTTCTTCAATGGTCACCAGCGAAGGGTGAGCCACAGCACCTACATCAACCAATCCGGACTCAGAAAGACCTGGAATCACAACCTTGGCTCCAAAACAATGGCCAATTCCGTGAATTTTGGCCTCAGGAATATCAGCCTTAAGCTTGCTGATGAAATCGGACGCAATAGTGGTTGCATTTGGGGCATGTTTCCCGACAAAGGCATAAAGCTCCTCAATGGGGGAGCCGGCGGTGAAAATCTCCCCCTGAAAGAGATCCGGAATAAGAGCATAGTAACCTTCGGCAGCAAAGCGGTCAGCAATCAATTGGACGTTCTTGAAACGAACTCCGTAAATATCTGTGAAGATAATCACAATCTTGTTGCTGACGTCCCCACTGACATATGTCACTTTGTTACCATAGATCTCTTCAATGGAGCCTTTGGGTTCGCCCGCATGGAACGTAAAGTTCACACAGCACTGGGAAGGAAGGTTAGATGCCATTTCAGAAAAACTGAGGAGTAATGTTTGATGGGACACTGTAGATGCCGAAGCAAAGACAGATCTTTGATGAGGATATGAGGTACGGCTTAAGTACTTTTTCGATTTGGCCTAAAATGGAAACGCCATCGGCCAGGTTCGGCGAGCTCGGTCCTTTCGAGCGTGAGGCTCAGTTATCTCCGACCGTTGCAATCTATAGAGAGGTAGCTCGGATATAAATATTGGCTTTCCATGCAGTTATTAATGCAGTGGTACAGTTTGAAATAATAATTAGATACTTAAAAGTTAATCACTTTGAGATGCACAAAGTTTGGTGCATCAGATGAAGCCGTGATAGAAGATAATGATGGGGAAATTGGCATCAAGTTTACTTCTACAGATTCACTTGTTTTAGTTGTTACTGCGTTATTATAGATGGGCTATAAATGAGTTGTAGAGCAGCTATAGACTTGGCGATGGCTTTGACCATACATGTGACGACTTCTTTGGCTACTCGATATCTCACTGACCAGTGCAGAAATCCTTCGGCTTGCCAAAAATGCTGTGGTGAAATACGTTGTACCAGGTGATCGGAACACATCCTGGCTTCTCCGTCCTGTCTCGCTTGGTCTTGCGTGCTATTGCAATTTGGGAGAACGCCGGATCTCTGGCGGGCTCAGCAGCTGTAGTGGACTTGTCTAGTGCGTTTCTGACGGTTTCCAGTGGAATGTTCTTCCGAGCACCATCAAACTTGAATGGTAAGGGTGGCTTGTACAGCGTCTCTGTGTTGTTGGAGAAATGTCTTTGGTCTTGTGTATGTGTTTTTGCGTTTCCATCAAGTATCCCATGAAGGTCCATAACGTACTCCGAGTTCTCTCTCTTCTGGATGGATTCGGACTCGAAAAAGGCTGGCATAACAGTTACTGATCCCTCCTCGTCTTGGCCCACTTTAACACACGCGCTTTGAGCTGGAAAGCTAACGTTGATTGAGCAAAACGTTGAAGACACCAGAGACCGATATCCTAGAATACTGATCCACTTCTTGGCCAATTGGCGGAACATTTCAGAAATCATTCTGTCACCATCTGCCGCAAATTCCTTAATGGAGACCAAAGGCAGGTTCATGGTGTTTTTGGCAGTATTTTCGTTTCCGCTTTGGAAAATGAGCACTAGTAATGGTGCAGAATTGGAGATATCGTACGAAGCCTCAAGTACATTCTCGTGGCCTTGCAACAAACTAAGCTTGGTTCCAACTCTATGGTACGAATAGGGCATCAGCATATGGTAATCTACCAATCGCGCGTACTTTGGCATTGCAAATGGTACCCACTCATCAACTGAGTCTCCAATGAGTGTGTCCGTAGAATTAAAGAGGAAAAGTCCCGCGGTATCCTGGGGGATCACCACTTCACCGAACGAAAGAGACAACTCCACCAACTCTTTCTTGTGGAATCCCAATTCCTCCATAGTGTCTGCGGTTAGCATCTCACTTGGGAAAACCACAGATTTTCCTTTGTTTCCGCTCCATTTCTCGCAATCAATGTTCATCGAGCGCAATTCTTCCATCAGCGTCTGCGACTCTTGCATTGTCTGCGAGGCTTTGTAAGCGCCGAAACCTCCAGCTGGGATCACACTCGCCATTGTAAGTTTAGTTATGCACACCAGTATATTAAGTGCACTCAGCTTCATTCTGAGTGGCCTTTCTGAGATTTTTAACCGGAAAAGGTGTTCCTAGTCGGATCTAGTGTGGACTTTTTGACGCCCTTCCAAAAACGTGCGGCGGTGTTATTGTTGGTGCACGTGATTGGGTTTTGCACATTCCAGCCATCGAAGGAGTCGGCAAGACTTGAAAGCGTCTCCGGCCTCTTACAGACCTTTTCCTCAATCTTCACTCTCAGCAATCAAAAGATGAGGCCATTCAAAGCAAGCCTGAGCCCTTTCAAGAGACAATTCTCTACCTCTTTGTCGGTTGCAAACATCGACAAGACAACCCATTTTGGGTTCAAAACCGTTCGTGAAGAGGATAAGGAGAGACTCGTCAAGGGAGTGTTCTCGTCGGTCGCTTCCAGTTACGATGTCATGAATGATATTATGTCAGTGGGTGTGCATAGATTATGGAAGGACCATTTGATCAAGAAGCTTGATTGCGGGATGCGCCCTGGATCAGAGAAACCGTTGGAGTTCCTGGATGTGGCTGGAGGTACCGGAGACATTGCATACGGGTTGTTGGACCACGCGCGGGATAAGTTCCACGACACTCAGTCAAAAATTACTATTGCTGATATCAATGCGGATATGCTGCTTGAGGGCCAAAAAAGATTGCTTTCCACGCCGTATGCCCAGTCTGGAAGAGTCTCTTTCCTCGAGCAGAACGGTGAGGTTTTGGACAAAATCGAGGATAACTCGAAAGACGTGTACACAATTGCCTTTGGAATCCGTAACTTCACCAACATCCAAGCCGGTTTGAATGCTGCGTACCGTGTGCTCAAACCAGGTGGAATCTTTGCCTGTCTCGAGTTCTCCCACGTCGATAACCCGGCTTTGGACTACTTATACCAGGCCTACTCCTTCTCTGTATTGCCTCTGATGGGTCAATTGGTTGCAAACGACAGAGAATCCTATCAATATCTCGTTGAGAGTATCCAGAGGTTCCCACCTCAGGAGGACTTCGCTGGAATGATCCGCAAGGCCGGTTTCTATGTACCAGGAAAGGGCTATGAAAACCTCACATTTGGAGTTGCTGCCATCCACTTGGGAGTTAAAATGTAAATAGGCAAGAAATCACACTTTTTGAAGCAATATTTCGGTGCGTAGGCGTTAGAGAATAACACCAGAGAGAGTAACTGAAATTTGTCACGTGACTTCCGATTTACAAGAGCCCATCTCTCTCCACTTCTTGTGGTATTCAGTTGAACACCACTGACAACACCGTTTGCCCATCTTTCAACCCCCAATAAATGTCAGGAATAGATACCGAACTGGTTCTACCCATTTCAGAGATCTCTGAGATTCTCCAAAAACGGCCTGGACTTGTCAGCATTGACGGAATCAAACGGCTCTCCAATCTGTACGGATTCGAGACGTTTGCAGATGCTATCAGCGGCACAGTCCCTCCGGTTGAACGGCTATCGCTCTCTGGCAAGATTGTGCTGATTGATATTGATTTCCAGGCAGGTGTTGTATCGAGTGTTTCGATTTCGAGTGCAGTTGCAATTGCGCCTCTGGGTTCTGCACAACTGGACTTTCTCAACCCTGCTACAAGTCCCAATATCGAACACATTCTTCTGGAAAATCTGCGATGTGAAAGATTGGATTCTTTTAACCGTAATCTTCGCACTTTGGCGCAATTGGACCGATTGTCTGAGCCGAGTCCGCTTGATTTATTCAACTTCCTCCACAAGTTGGCCTATAATCTGGATTGTGTGGCCCAATACCAGTTGAAAGTCGCCTGCGAAGTTTCTGCTGATAAACTTAAGGATCTGAAAGATGGATATGCAGGTATCGGTAAGATTGAGATCAACCGTGACGGAAAAGTGGGAGTATTCTTAAAGTACTGGGAAAACACTAGGAGGATTAGGCGATGGATTGAAGCCCGAGACAGATCTCGCTACAATCCTGGTCAGTTTCATATTCATTTCAAGTTTATGGAAAAAATGGAACTGGAAACGAGGGCGGAACCCAATGCGGAATCGGCTTCAGAAGTCGCTGTCGCATCGGAAGACGCCCCATTGGTCGACGAAAAGTTCCCAGATGTGTGGTTCGAGAATGGCAAGTGGTTGCTGACACCTGGACACGTCTCCCGAATGGCTACACTTGTTCTTGAACTGCTTCCATGTGTATGGGTGCCTGAAGGGCTCGTTGCCAAGTGGGGAACCAGGTGTGAGTTCATAGCCAGCGACAACAGCAACGACTACAACGGCCGGATTCTTGACCCTAGTCCTATTGACAGAATGATAGGTGAGCTTAATTCCGGATTATATACCCAATACTCACTGAATAGCCGAAGGCTCAGGATCTCGGCGATTGTGGGTTCGCGATTCGTCAAGCTCCACAAGGTGATGCTGTCGGATGTGACGCAACTGCAGCAAATAGTTGATGATCTGCGAAGCTACTGTGTCTTGACCAATTTACTCAATCGATTACTCGACGAAGTTACAGAGTACGAAGAGCAAGCTGTGCCTCAAATACGGTTATCTGACCTTGCCGAGGGCAGGGTGAATGGACCCACTGCGGCTGTAGGGTCCTCTCTGGTAATCTCCAATGACAATACCGGTATCAAATTGCTGGCAAACGGGACATCAGTAACGATACGCGCAGGTCGTCTTGAAGGTGACTCCTATCTAGCCGTTTCTGAGGATTTGGTTTTGAGTCGTGTGCTGTGACAAAACATAGATCTTAGCTGTTTGCACTACCTTTCCCCCGGACATTACCTCTCTGAAACAAACTGATACACTTCGTTACAGCAAAACCATATGTTAGACTTAAATAGAATAAGATACTAGCAACCGTCATGCAGGTGTTTACACTATAGGTTACATATTCGTCTCTTACCAGTGGTCCAACTTTGCTATGGGCGCGATACTTGTTGATTGCCTCCCGCTTATGACTTACAACATTCCCATGTTGTGTCCTGTGAATGGTTTCCGTCCTCTTGATCTTCCCTCCTATCCCTTCAGGCCCTCGTTTCCGGATGTTTGGGTTATTTGATCTGATTGTGCCACTTTGCAGGTTCCTTCGACTCCAGTTTGGTGCTTCCAAATCACTTTCATGTCCAATCAGTGCTGATCTTCTTTGCCTCTTTGTGGACCTTGTTCTTTATTTGAACCAGACGCCCCAAAAAACCAGCCTCACTTACTGCGCCGCATGTGGCGCACTAATTCTTCGTTGGGGGTCTTTATGGGTTGTGCACTACAATTACCCCAACGGCGCTCGCCAAGATTGAAGGGAGTGTGTACGGCCGGCTTTACTAAAGCGAGGCCCGGAAAAAACACACCTCCGTCTCTCTCCAGCCCTTTGTTCCTCCCCCTTCTATCCATCAACAAGTGTCTTTAATATCCAGATTCCCACGATCCACCTGGTACTTTCTTTGAACCCCGTGCGACAGGTGTTTTTTTTATTGATTGAACAGCTTTACAAAGATGAACACAACGGCCTCCATGCAGCCCGCCTCGCTGGTGCCTGCGCAGACCAACGGCCATGTTGACCAACGTCCTACTGGGCCTTTTGGCGAGGCCAATGCTGAGACCTGGATTGCTGTCGGGTCGCTTGCTGATGCCATAGGTGATGCTGATAAGGCCGCATCAGCCTATGACAATGCTTTGAGGCACTCTCCTAACAACGCAAAAGCCCTGACCAACCTGGCCAACCTTTACCGCTCGCGCGATGCTTTCGGAAAGGCTGCTGAGCTATACCATCGTGCACTTTCGACTGATACGAATAATGGTGAAACCTGGGGTTTGCTCGGTCACTGCTACCTCATGCTTGATGATCTTCAAAGCGCCTACGCTGCCTACCAGCAGGCCCTGCTCAACCTCCAGAACCTGAATGTTCCAAAGCTGTGGCATGGTATCGGTATATTATATGACCGTTACGGCTCTCTTGAGTATGCTGAGGAAGCCTTTGCGCGTGTTCTTGAGATGGACCCCAATTTTGATAAGGCCAACGAGATCTACTTCCGTCTCGGAATCATCTACAAGCTCCAGGGTAAACTTGCACAGGCACTTGAGTGCTTCAAGTATATCTTGCCAATGCCACCATCTCCTCTCACTCAGACAGATGTCTGGTTCCAGATTGGTGCTGTTCTTGAGCAACAGCATGACTTCAACGGTGCCAAAGACGCCTACGAGAGGGTCCTCCAGGCAAACCCAAGACACTCCAAGGTGTTGCAGCAATTAGGTTGTCTGTATGCCCAGGAAACTACTTCTTTCCACGATCTCGATATGGCACTTGCTCTGTTGAAGAAGAGTGCAGACCTTGACACCACAGATGCTCACACTTGGTACCACCTCGGAAGAGTGCACATGTCCAGGCACGACTATGCCAATGCCTATGAGTCTTTCCAGCAGGCAGTGAACCGCGATTCGAGGAATCCAACCTTCTGGTGCTCTATCGGAGTCTTGTACTACAAGATTACTCAGTACAAGGATGCTCTCGATGCGTACACCCGCGCCATCCGCCTAAACCCGTACATCTCCGAAGTGTGGTACGATCTCGGTACTTTATACGAGACTTGCAATAACCAAGTGGCCGATGCACTTGATGCCTATAGGCACGCTGCCAGGCTTGACCCCAACAATCCACATATTCAAGAGAGGTTGAACCAGTTGACGAAGTACGAGAGCGAGGGAGGAAAGGGTCCTCCACCTCCCCCACCTCAGCAACAGGCTCCAAGATTACCTACAACGATGATGAAAGGGGCTCCCCCTTATGGCGAAGCTCAGGCGGCTCAACCAGCGTTGCAACAACTCCAACACGGTCCACACGCGTTGCCTCCTCCTCCTCCTCCAGCCGAGCTGCCCATTCTGCAGCAACAGCAGGCTGGGTCATTCCCACCTGAGCAAGTGATAGCATCGCTGAATGCACCTATTACTGTTGCTCCGGTTGTGCCTGCTCCGGGTACGGATGGCTACTTTTCTCCTCAGCCGCTTAACGTTCCAAATGAAAAGGAGAATCCAGGTCCTGCGTCAGATGAGCCTGCTTTGAAGAGGCATAAGAAGTCTAACAGTCAGAGTAAGAAGCGCGAAGAGGCTGCTGAGATTACTCCGGTGGCTCCAGCACCAGTGGTTTCTGCACCAGTGGATCAGCTACCACCGGTTGCGGTGCCCGTGGGGGGAGAGTCGGTAAATCCCGCTCCTGAGGCAGTCTCACAACCGGTCGAAGAGCACAAAGAGCCAACGATAGATTTGAAACCACCAGAGGCAGATCCAGAGCCTGTGGAAGAAGCAAAGGAAGAGGTTGCCGCACCTGAGCCAGAGGTTGTCGAGGCGCCATTGCGCAAGATTGAAGAGGATGAAGACTACGACGACGATGACGATGACGAAAATGAGAAGGCTCCAGTCGAAGAACCTGTTCACCCAGAGGAATCTCAGATTAAGCAAGTGGAAACCGCTGAAGTAGCTGTAACCCCAATTGCAGCATCTGAGCCGGCTGCTGATGCCGTTCCAGAACAGGTTGCTGAGCCGGTGTCAGAGTCTGCGCCAGCGGTTGCCGAATCTGCTCAACCTGTTGAGGCCGCTGAGCCTAGTGAGCCAGTGGAGCCTGAGGTGGTCGTAGAACAAGAAGCCTCTGTGGTGGAGCAAGGAAATCCAATCGAGACAGTGGCAGATGAGGAGTCCATAGCTTCTGAAACAGCCGAGCCTGAAGAACCAAACGATTCAACAGAGACTGCGAAGGAGACGGTAAAGGAGCCTGAGTCAGCTGAAGCAAAGGAAACTTCAGAAGAGCCTAAGAAGGCTTCAGAGGATGTCAAAGAGGCCTGAGAGATGTGAGGCTGATGAACTTCAAAAAGAAAAAAGATTTCAATGCCCATGTCTAAGCTTTATTTGCTTTCGAAGTATTCTTATTCGAAGCCTTCTTGGCTATTACCTCTCTCATCTTCTTTTCCCTTCCGCGCCACCTTTACGCTAAAATAAACATTCACCAAGTTTGTAAAATAATTTTGTATGTATTTCTTTATTGTACATCGTAACACTACTCGACCACCGAGTCCAAGAATTGCTTGATCTTGATAAGAGCCTCTCTCTCAACAGCCTCAGGAACCATTTCTGATTGAAAGTTAGCATGAAAAACCAAATTAGACGATTCATAAACTTTTTCCACTTACCCATCGCCTTTGGCTCTAATTTCTTGGAAAGGGTCGCAAAGGTCGGGTTGGCCTCGTTGCTGGCCTGCACCTGTGCCATTGACTTCACCTTGTCGTACCAACCAGAGTCAATAAGCTTCAGCTTCAGGAGGTTCGATATCTCGTCGTACTTCCCGGACGCTACCAGCTCCTCCTGGATTCTCTGGCGAAGCGCCTCCACCGATTCAGTCATGGCTGAAGTTGGTGAAGAGGATTGGATCAGCATGCGAGCCTTGAAAGCTGTACGCCAAATAACAGGGCTCTGGTTGTGAGCCCTTTGTTTGTTTGGGCACGCCTCACTACAATGACTCTACCCCCGGCCCAAGATATCTCTCCAGCTATTCTTCGAATGGATGTCTCTCAAGGTTTTTGCAAGGGCTAAATCCTTGAAGTTTCCTCAGCTAAGGCTAATCAGTATGGTCCACTC
>NW_019172950.1:1641975-1775082 GCF_000576695.1 Kuraishia capsulata CBS 1993
AGGACTCGTCCGAGTCACGCTGGGTGCAAATGGATAAAATCCGGTACTTGGCTCCGGATGGTAAAGAGCGTGATTGGGAAATGACATCACGAAAGACTCGCCTTGAAGGAGCGCTGGTAGATGGAGTTGGAATTTTGGCCATTCTCAAGTCAGGCTCTGAGCCTCAGGTGTTGCTTCAGAAACAGTTCAGGCCTCCCGTTGAGGGTATTTGCATCGAAATTCCGGCCGGGCTAATTGATCCTGCTGAGTCAATTACTGAATGCGCTTTGAGGGAACTCAAGGAGGAAACGGGTTACAAAGGGTCGGTGGTGGAACAATCGGGTGTGATGTTCAATGACCCAGGCTTCACTAACACGAACATGTCGATGGTAATAGTAAACATTGACCTGGAAGACCCTGAGAATCAGAACCCAGTCCCAGAACTCGAGGAAAACGAGTTCATCGAAACTTTTGCAGTTCCCTTGGCTACACTTGACACTGAGTTGGCAGAACTGGAAAAGGCTGGCTACCGGGTGGATGCCAGGTTATTCAATGTGGCCATTGGGCTGAAAATTGCTCGCGAATTCAAGCTATTCTGACTGTTTTATGGTGCTACATAGAGACTCGATCAGATTGAAAGCATATTCAACTTAACTTATAGAACAGAGAAACACTCATGCGGTAAGAACACGCAAGGTGTTTGTGTGGCCCAAACCCTTGGTCCATCCCTGGACGGCGATGATGGAGTCTCCCTTAGACAGGATTCCGAGCTCAATTGCCTCACTAACTCCAACCTGGAGACGCTTCTCAACGTCCTCTTGCCATTCCTCGATACGGTCCTCGCCGTAGATGAATGGGTACACTCCGCGGTAAAGGTGGGAATACCTGGCAGCCTCATTGTTTCTGGTGATCATGATGATTGGACAGTCAGGTCTGTACTTGGAACAGAGTCTGGCGGTGGTTCCTGAAGTGGACAGGACGATGATGGCCTTTGCACCCTGCTCAAAGTGGGATGAAACAGCGGCCATGGCCAAGGTCTCGGCGGTCTCGGTAGGACGGTTAGTGAGCTCGCGGATCTCGTACGAGTTGGTCTTGTAGGCCCAGGCCTTCTCGGCAATCAAACAGGTCTGGTGCATCATGGCAACAGCCTCGATAGGGTAGTTACCCTTGGCAGTCTCTCCAGACAGCATGACACAGTCGGCACCGTCCAAGATGGCGTTACCGACATCAGAGACTTCGGCTCTAGTGGGACGAGGGTTGTAGGTCATGGACTCAAGCATCTGAGTGGCACAAATGACTGGCTTACCAGCAAGGTTGCACTTTGCAATGAGCTGCTTTTGGACCACAAACACCTGAGGAGCTGGGATTTCAATACCAAGATCTCCTCTGGCAACCATGACACCATCGGTCTCCTTGAGAATCTCGTCAAAGTTGTTGACTCCCTGCTGGTTCTCGATCTTGGCAATGATCTGGATCTGGGCACCGTCTTCACCGAGGACCTTGCGGATCTCCTTGATGTCGTTACCGGTTCTGATGAACGAGGCAAACACCATGTGGACCTTGTTCTTAACACCGAAGCGCAGATCGGCCTTGTCCTTGTCGGACAAAGCGGGCAAGTCCACGTCAGTGTTGGGCAGGTTGACACCCTTGTGGGAGCAAACCTTTCCGGCGTTGATGGATCTGACCTTCAAAGTCTTGTCATCCACGATCTGCAAAACCTCAAACGAAAGAACACCGTCGTCGATGTAAATGATCTTGCCTGGCTCAATCACCTTGGTAATGTTGGCGTAGTCGATGAACATGATCTTGTCATCGGAGGCCTTGGCATACTGCAAGTCAGTGGTAAACACCATCTCGTGTCCGGCTTGAATAGGGTAGTCTACCTCACCACGGGTGGTTCCGGTTCTGATCTCAGGGCCCTTGGTGTCGAGAGCAATTGCCAAAGGACGGCCTGGATACAGCTCCTCGGACTTGCGGGCATTGTCCACCACGCTCTGGTGGTACTCGTACGAACCGTGCGAGAAGTTCATCCGCACGATGTTCAGACCAGCTTTGCGGAGCTTGACCAGGACTTCTGGATCGTTAGTCTTAGGACCGATCGTTCCGATGATTGAAGAGCGACGGTACGACTTGTCAGGGGTGGAGGTGACGTCAAGCGACGTCAACCAGCCGAGTCTCGAGTTGGAGGCCATTGTTGCAAGTGTATAGTATGGGGACTTTAAAGAGGTTTCTGAAGTAGTCTATTCAGGTTGAGCCTTGTAACGAGGTCTATAGAGTTGGTGAACCAAGAAGAAAGAAGACGTATATCGGCAACTGGTGAGGTACATATAGATAGCCCCAACCGAGCGCCACACGACTGGCTGCCCGACTGCCGAAATTTTTTGCTTTGGATGACCTCTGCTGGGGGCCCGTGAAGCGGATGGCAGATATCCGGGTGGTGGGGTGGACGGGTAAATTTAATGGTTTATCTGTGATCGTCTAGGGTATCTGCACATCTCATCCTTCGATGCCATTTGACGGATCACAAGTCCCGGTGCCAACTGATGCGTGGTGTACGGGTAGACCCCCTCCGTGTTGGTATTTTGGTTTTCCTCTGACATCCGTGATTAATCGATAACAAGAAGCTATGTTTCGTGCGTTTGCATATTTTGCGCCGCATGTTCGTTGACGCGTTTCGCTTGCAGATTTTCTTAGTAGAAGCAGATGAGGCCAGGATAGACATCTTTCGACGCAAATTAGGCGCGGAAAGTCTGGATGTTGTACGTAAAGTCTGGTGATATTGAAAGCGAGATAAATATTTTTGCTGGAATTCTCTGGTCAAAGCGGTGTGGCGCTCCACGTTCGACGTTCATGTCGTAATTAGTTGTGCGCTACCTCGTTCTAGAGCTGCTCAAAAAATAAGTGGAGAATATGCAGGCAATGGACTTAAAACTGGTACATGGTTGAAAGATGACAGTGTATCAGCCATGTCTACACTCTGGGTCCCATTCAACGATGGCTTGAAACAAAATCTTCCGAATATGATATTCGGAAGTTCCTACTGTATCTCCGACCCTCCCCCCGCTGTGTTCTTGAATAGACCGAAACTACTGTTGCCTATTCTTGCATCTGGCTTTAATGGTACCGAGCATTGTCAAATGCCTCGTATAATTATCCAGGCTATTTCTCTTCGCCGAAACATCTGCAGCCTTCAGTGTTCGGTCTAATTATTCTTTGTGATCGCGGCAAAACGAAACACGGCCAACTGTCACTAACCCCGCAGAAATAGTCCATAGTGGCGTGTTTGGTTATTGTCCCAATCTCCACAGCTTGCAGCGTTGTCATTAAAGCGGCGGGGCACCGGAGCTACGATCGAAGGAATGATCACTAAACCCCAAAGCCCAGACCTAAGTGTTGACGTAGAACGCAACAGACCGGTGCTTTGTTAGCATTATTTGATGCAAACTGGGAGCCAGTGATCTTAAAAAATTTTCTGAGATATATGAATTTCCACCATCTAGCCGCAGTGCCGCTTATTCATCCCCCCGACATCGACTATCAGATAGATTGTCTCAAAAGCTGTCCAAAGCTTGCATTCAATAACTCCTAAAAAAATTGAATGGAGTCTGAAATCGATACGTCAAAGGATTATTACAATCAACGCGAATTTCCCTCAGCAGCAATGCCACCATGCCACCAGCCACTGCCAGCAAAGAATTGCTTGTTGCAGATATCTGGCTCCACTAATAGACTAACTTATACGATTGAGCTGTCGAGTTGCAGACGCTAGAGGGGACCAAACAACATGCTCCAGCAAGTGGCAGATCTGTATTTGCTACCGGTTTGCCGAGACTGGGGTTGCTCCCTAGGCGAACAACTGTCAGATACACTCGGCTGAATCATACGGACAAATAAATGCCTAAGCCCTTTTTTTTCTTCCCGGCATCGCGCGGCCTATCTCATTTTTTGCCTTTCTAAACGTTTTCGTTCGTTGCACCCATCAAGATCTTAAACCAAGCCCATCTCTGCATTCGTATTAAAAACGAGTCATTTGGACCCCCTTCCTTTTTTATGCATGCAGGAATTCACTACATGCATCCCAAATAGGAAGTATGAAATAGCAAGTTACTTTCAAGAAAGGTTAAACTGCCCGAAACTCAAATGCAAGTCAAGTGTTAGGAGTATAGCCACGAAAACATAGAGGCATTATATTACTCCAAATTTTTGTCAAAGCCTGCCTATTTGTATTTTTTGACATTTTTCGATTCTCCAGATATCCTGCGTTCTGAAGATTCGCGTGGTCATGACTGTCTGGCGGAAAAATCACTCCATCATGCTGCAAGCGGCGGATGCGCAGAACGATAGATTGATTAAACCCGAGGGCACTTGCCAATGGGAGTCTTTTATTCTGCGTCTGGCCATCTGCAGCAAGAAGTGCGTTAAACCATAACACCTGGCGCAGCCTGCATCAGATTGAGTAAACCTATTGGTTATCGTGCATCCGTTGGGCTGGTTTGGCAGTCGTTCTTGCGTCTGTCGCCGACAGGTTTTCTGAATGGGATTGCTAACATAGCGTTGTGCATCTGGGTCGCACCATAGTTGCGGGAGTAGACCCAATAAACCTTAAATTTATTTATACGGGTAAACTTTCAAATGCCAGGGAGCAAAGCATATATAAATCTGCCTGTAAGTTCTTGAGCCGGTTTTCTCTCAGATCTTGATGGATATTTCCAATTTTTCGCGCGTCAAAACAAGATTAAAATAAAAAGGAGTTACTTCTAGCCATCCTCTGTCACACTATCTGGTCGTTTTTACATTAGCATTCTCGTATTACATGTCTGAGTCACCTAGCTGGTCAGGGCCAAAGAAGAAGCGGCCGCGGAGAAGACACTGCGAACTAGTTTGCCATTACGCCTGCAATTTCGGTACATGCCGTAAGGCCTATGGGACACTTTCGCACTTGAATGTACATGTTGTGACACAAAATCACGGAAGCAAACGGAAAGGCGAGGAGTTCAAGGAAATCCGTCTTATGTTGCGCAGACAAAGGTTGGAATCGAAGCGAATGATGCGGGAGAATCGTTTCAAAAGGTCGGGAGAAACGGCAGTAGGATCCGAAAACGAAGATGATAATCCTGACGAAGACAGTGTCTCCAGTTTTTCAGGCTCAACTCCATCTCTGGTTCTTGATGACGTTGAGCCCACAACGCTTCCACCCGAGCAATACTACACCTTGTCTCCAGAACAATATAATAACGAAGCCCGTGCACCAGGCACAGACAGTTTTGACTGGGCCACTGGACTTAAGGCCGAAAGCTACATATCCGAAGTCCAATCCTATCAACACCAGGATTATGTACCACAATCACAGTCGCTGGTGCAACTCCAACTCAGTCTCAACAACTTCAACCTGTTTAATATGGGTCATGGGGCCTCTTCTTTCAAGCAGGATCTGAAAAACTTTGATTATGTTTTGCCTAATGTTCATTTGACGCGCTTTACTAGTTGACAGCGACTCACATTCTTTTGTTCCTTGATATCTTTCTCTCTTTGTTTTTGGTTCTTTTTCACTGGCCACCGGGGGCTCTTCGGCTTGTTTTTGAGTTTAGTTGGTTTTGACTCTCATTAGCTGCAAGTCGTCGCCCGTAGAGACATTTGTGCATATTTGATTTCTTTGTCGCCTTGTGTCCTTTGTCCGTTTTTTTCTCATTTTTGAGGCATTTGGATTCTCTGGCAAGCCTCTTTTCTATCTTTTATTTTGGTTTTTTTAGGGTTCTTCTTTTCCGGGGTTGTTCTCGTGATTGTTTTTAATTAACTGTTATTCCTAGATTCATTCTACACAAATTCCAATACTCGTATGTTGCCATCATTTACCCCATCTAGTCTGCGCGTGGTGCGGAACTAACAAAGACAGATGCAGCAGGTGCATGAACAGCCGCGTCAGCCTAGGGTTTTTTTAAAAGCAAAGAAAAGCCGTGAATTTCTGTTTTTTGAAATGGCGAAACGTCTCGTCTGGGATTTTTTTGTGATAAGAGTTACAAATCGCATCTCCAGCTCCTGCGATTAGTGTTTTCTTTTGCTTCTCATCGTTTTCGCAATACAGGCACTCTGATATACCCCCGAAGCGTTGTTGGCGATGCCTAACCCCTGTTATTTTATACCTAATCTCTATTATTCAACCTGCGTCAAAATTTAATAACGCGTAAGTCCAAGTCTAAAGGTTTATTATCGCCCTTCGCATCGCCACTTTGAAATTTTACAGGAAGAGACTCGCGTCTCTCAACTCTATCTTTCGAAAAATCTGGATTTGTTCCCCATTAGGAAATTTTTTTGTTAGATGAATAGGTTATAAAAAGCGGCGTACTTTCAAAGGGGGCATACGCATGCATGTCTAAATAGAATATCGTGGGTCTCGTAGGGATTCTGAGCAAGTAGCTCTAAACATACCAGTATCCGGCTTTGTTGGCTTCAACGACGACAGAAGGCCATGCCAGAAAGCCAAACATTAGCGAGCCCCAAATGGCCACTGCTGGCACGACTCTCTTGGCTTCCTGGAGATAAGGGTTTGGGCCGAGCCTGGGGGAAGCTCTCTTGGTGCTGCGAGCAACCATTTTTGGGATTTGTCCAATGAGAACGTTGGGTTTGACGTAAAGGGCCATTGTTGGGAAAGGCTTGTGTGTAGCGTGTAAAAGGCAAAGGGTCGATGGCGCTTTTCTATTTCGATGAGAACGATGAGTTGGCATCAATCAGTTGGCATTGGCAGAATCCATGTCAATATATATTCAACCCTCCCATATTATTCACACTCAAAAATCGTGCGATTTTTCACTTCAAAGTCGTACCACTGTGACTTGATCGTGTGAAATGTGTGTGGAACGATTTCTAAGGTGGTGTGACGACTGACTAGTCACGGCTCAATTGGGAAGCCATCGGGTCAGCCGAAAAGTGTATGTCCGGTCTGCGCGGTTTGTTCTGGCTCGCACGCAACTGCCGTTTCCAAGCGTTCGTTTGAATGGCCAGCTTTACGCTTGGTCTTCGCAGTTTGCATTAAATGCCAGGCAATGCAGCCTACCGTCCCAAGATATGCAGCTAAACGAAACAAGACAATAACGGTGAAAAGCTTGAAATAAACGCAGGATGCATTGAACTGCATTGTCAATATAATATAACACCTTAATAAGCTCCTTCCAAAGACAAATTTCAGATTATCGATGCTGTTATTCGTTCATTCACAAACGCTCAAAGGGGCATTAGACGAGCCTCGCATCTCGTGCGATACGACGACCCCTTCAAACGGGACTGCCGCTACTTTCAACTTTAGCACGTGCGAGTAGAGACAGTTCCAAATAATCACTGCCGCAAGCGAATGAATTCTTTAAAGAAATTGTTCTTGGATATGGCGATGCCATGGTCGTAGCCGTACTCTACCACCTGTGAAATTTCCAGAGCTTTGGTCATCGCACAACAACATTCGATGAACGAGTCTAGCTTTATTTCTCCAGAGCTACTGGCATAAACCTGAAAAATGCTCCAAATCGTACGTTGCGAGATGCGGTGACCCAGCATCGTGGTCTTGAACTCATCAAACCCCATGGCTCCATTCGCGTTGGTGTCATTTTTGTAGTAAGTCGTCTCCATGTGTCTCAAACACTCGCACAGATCCAAAAATTCCTCGTCAGTCATCAGCCCTTTTGGTGAGGCGCAGTACGAGTGGAAAAGCATGCGTGTGGCACTGCTCTTGAACGGTGTGCGGTCCGGGTTGAATAACACATCAGCCAAATCCGACTCAATCAGGCTTCTTCTCGGCACGGTGCGCACTAGCTCCAACAAACTTCGAACTTCACTTCTTTCGAGGGTCATAGGCACCTTCTCCTTCCACAGTCTGTGTAGTTCATCAATCAAATTAAGGCGAACGGGCGAACGCAGGTTGCGAGGCCGTGGGATCTGGACAGCCTCTGCATGAGACCTGGATCTATACGTATGTTCCAATTCGTAGTCATAATCAAGCCTAGGAGCAATGGTTTCGGATCCTGAACGGGAATGTGACCGCGAATTGGACCAGTAACCCTGATTCTGGTGTGTGTCACTTGCAACTCGTCTGCCAATGTCACCAGCTGGAGTGTAAATCGACGATGCCGATGAAGATGAAGACAATCTTGACACTTCCAGTTGTTGCGGAGCTTTTGGGCGTGCGCTCAGAGGTTGCGGCTGAATAATTTGCTGGCGAATCGCAGGTTGTTGTCTTTGAATAGGCCTTTGAATAGGTGTGTGAACCTGTTGTGGAGGTGGCGGAAATCTCGGAGGTGGTTGCGGGCTCTGCTGGACATGGGGTGGGTACTGTTGTTTTTGTTGTGGATAAATTGGTTGATTCTGGCGTGGAGGTGGTGCTGGAACATCTATAACTGCGGCACTTGGTGAAGGGAACGATTGAAGCATCTCATTGCCAATAGCGAATTTCTGGTGTTTACCCATGGCGTATTGAAAGAAAATCCCTCGGGCGTAAATTCAAAGTATTTGCAGTCCCGAATTGAATCTCCGCACGCTCGTGTCTTTGCTTAGCTGAAGTGATGGAGGCTTATATCCTTAGAAAGACTAACGGCCGGTGGGATGTATTTTTGGGTGGTCAAACATGTCGTGCGCATGATAAATGTAATAGGTAGTGTGTATGTTAAAACGGTGCTCATCCAAAAATCAGTCAAACCAGAAACGGTAGCAAGTGTGGGCTCATAACCCCACTTATCATAATCAACCCACATATTTGCAGCCAGACTTTGATCTAAAGTTTCTCTCTTTGCCACACAAAATGAGTCTCGAAACTTTAGTTGAGAAATGGCTGGATATAGATAAGGTGAGTTATGCACTTTTGGGGCTTTTGAAAGTGGAAACTAACATATTTTGCCGTAGAACGAGAGAACGAGAGCGGAGATCGAACTGCTGCGCAGAGAGGGCAAGACAGACGAGCTACTTGCCCGGCTAGGGTCACGAATTCTTTTTGGAACAGCTGGTCTGCGGGCTAGAATGGAGGCCGGATTCAGCCGTATGAACGATGTAACTGTGATACAAGCATCGCAGGGTTTGGCAGAGTATATGTTGGAAGAGTCTTTGTCAACTGGGTCTCCCAAAGTGGTGATTGGACATGATCACAGGCACAATTCTGCGAGATTTGCAAAGCTTACGGCGAGTATATTTCTACTTAAAGGTTTCCAAGTAATTTTCCTCGGAGACGGAGTTGTTCCAACACCTTTTGTGCCTTTTGCAATTGACCGTTGCGGAGCCGTTGGTGGAGTCATGGTGACAGCAAGTCACAATCCTGCTGCTGATAACGGCTACAAAGTTTACTGGGGAAACGGTTGTCAGATCACTAGCCCGAGAGATTCGCAGATCCAGGAACAAATCTTAAAGAATTTGGAGCCCATGGAGGCCGTGTGGGATTACGACCGCGTCCTGGAGACCTACGCAGACTCGGTGATTTATTCACGTGAAGAGATTGCAAAGGCGTACCACAAGTCTTTGTGCAAGCATCTAATCAAATCCAAGATTACATCCCAGTTCCGGGCTGTTTATACTCCCATGCACGGCGTCGGGCTGGAGCAGGTGCTTGTAGCTGCTGGTAACCTTGGGTGCGAGCTTGAGATTGTCACTCAGCAGGCACAGCCAGACCCGGACTTTTCTACGGTTAAGTTTCCTAACCCGGAAGAGAAAAACGCGCTGGACTTGGCAATGGAAACTGCAAATCTCAAGGGAATTGACCTGGTTCTTGCGAACGATCCAGATGCAGACAGGTTCTCTGCTGCCGTGAAGGTGGCTGGCAAGTGGAGACAACTTACCGGAAACGAGATCGGGTTTCTATTTGCTGATTACTTGGCTTCTGAGCTGAGTCCAGAGCAATTATCGAGATCGTATTTTCTGAATTCTACAGTATCTTCGCAAATGATCAAAGCAGTGGCTGCTAAGAATGGGTGCAATTATGAAGACACGCTTACTGGATTCAAATGGATCGGTAATAAGGCCATAGACCTCGAAAAAAGCGGATATGAGGTTCCGTTCGGTTTTGAAGAAGCCATTGGGTTCATGTTCCCACCCATCCACGACAAAGATGGGATTTCGGCGTTGACTGTGTTCCTTCGAATGTATGATGGGTGGCTTCAAAAAGGTACCAATGCGATTGAGGTATTGCAGAGTGGGTTTGAGAAATACGGATTTTTCAAGGAGTGCAATGGCTATTACGTGGTACCGAGGTTGGACTCAACAGAAAAAATTTTCAACAGCACCATCAGAAGCTCACAAAAGAATGGCTCGTATGAATTTCCCCACACAATTGCAAACTACAGAGTGGTTGCCTGGAGGGATCTTACCCTCGGATTCGACTCGACCACCCCAGACAATGTGCCTGTTCTTCCGGTTGACAGTAGTTCCCAGATGATAACAGTTGTCTTGGAGCCTACTTTTGGCTCCGGAAGTATCAGGTTCACTGCCAGAGGATCCGGAACTGAGCCCAAACTCAAGGTTTATATCGAGGCAACGGCCAACTCTGAGGCAGCAGCTTCTGCTTTGGCAAAAGATGTTTGGAGTGTACTGCGCGATTCCTGGTTTAAGCCGCTAGAGTATAACCTGAAGGAGGTTGTATAAAAGTTATTTTGCTACGGAAAAAAATCATAATTAGTGAGATGACTGTCTAACTGAAGAGCGCCGCACGCTGCGAGCTTAGCATCTGGTCTCGTGCGCATGTCATTTTTTTGCGGCCAGTGCTCGCAACAACTTCCAAGATCCCCCCCATTTGAGCCACCGGGCCTCCTACGCCGGATAATTTCCAGCAAAAAGATGCGAATTCTACTGATAACTATTTTAGATTGGTGCACCAATATCACAACTAACTTTACTTTCATAGCCCGACTCATATCTCGAAACTCCGGGGTCCCAAGTAGTGTGGCTACCCCGATCTCTAGTCAATTGTCAGTACACGACCAATGCAAACCAACACGTCTTTCAATGCCACAAATCGAAATCACTTACTTCTTGTTCTCTACTCCCACAACGACAACCCAGGCGAGAACTGTGAGATTAGGTACATTCCTGTGCGATGTTACGAAGGGATACCAATCACAAGAAGACGGATATTCCAGTGTAGGTGAAGTATGGATTGAAAAGACTGCCAAGCGGGCCGAAGACGCGGCCGGTTGGAACAAGGATTTTTAACCGTTTTTTGCTATTTGTTCTGCTCTTTCGGGTCATGACACTAACTTTTGAGTAGAGCGGAGCCGTTGTATCCCAAATCCTCGAAACGCCGTGGAAACAAGGCGCCTGTGATACCAATAGTGGCGGCAGTGCTGACCTTATTAGCTGTCTACCTGCTGTTTTTCAACGGGAAAGGTGACAAACTGGCGCCCACGCCAACTAGCCAAGCCATCAAAGATAATGTGGCTGTCGACTCTTCCACCATTTCGACAAATTCTCACACTGTGACCATCAACGGTGAAGCCGAAGAACTGCCCGATTCGATCGAATACTATGATCTTAATGACTACGTCGGCTTTGAAGATGGAAAGTCCAAAGAAGACATCATTCTTCTGTGTATTCCACTCAGAAATGCCGAAAAGGTCTTGCCTTTGATGTTCAGAAACATGATGAACATGACGTATTCCCATTCGCTGGTGGACATAGCGTTCCTTGTGAGTGATTGTTCTGAGGACGACCGCACATTTGAGGCTCTGGTGGAGTATACCTCTGCTTTGCAAAGTGGCACTCTACTCCAATTGTTGGATTCTCAGCAGGAGGAGATGAAGAGGAGCGGCATACGTGGCACAAGCGACTTATATCTGTCGTATATGGACAAGGCTTATTCCGAAAATGTGCGGAATGCGTATTCTCCTCCGTATCACGACGAATACGAGAAGCCTTTTAGGAGCATACAGATCTTCCGCAAGGATTTTGGCCAGATCATTGGCCAGGGATTTAGCGATCGTCATGACGTCAAGGTTCAGGGAATTCGTAGGAAGCTGATGGGCCGGGCGCGGAACTGGCTGTTGAGCAACGCTTTGAAGCCGTACCATTCGTGGGTCTACTGGAGAGATGCCGATATTGAGACATCTCCTGGGTCCATCATCGAAGATCTGATGAAGTTCAAGGATTACGACGTGATTGTGCCCAATGTTTGGAGGCCTCTACCGACTTTCCTTGGTAACGAGCAGCCGTACGACCTCAACTCGTGGATGGAAAGTGAAAAGGGCTTGGAACTTGCAAGGAATCTCGGCGAGGACGATGTGATTGTCGAAGGATATCAGGAATACCCCACATGGAGAGTGCATCTCGCGTACATCCGCCAGGAAAACGGTGATAAAAACGAGATTGTTGACCTCGACGGCGTTGGAGGAGTGTCAATTCTTGCAAGGGCCAAGGTTTTCAGGCAAGGTGTGCATTTCCCTGCTTTCACATTCATGAACCATGCGGAAACCGAGGCTTTTGGCAAATTGGCCAGGAAAATGGGGTTCCGGGTTGGTGGGTTGCCCCATTATACGGTCTGGCATATTTATGAGCCGAGCGAGGACGATTTGCAGGATATTTCGAGGATGGAGCGGAAGAAGAGGCGTCTAAGACAGACTTCGGGCAGTTAGTTTGGGCTGGCATGTTATAGAGTCCCTGGGGAGGGAAAGTGTTTAGACATGTGGGAGGTATAGCTGTTTATATGGTCTCAACATGGAGAATGCTGTCCTAGCCTAGGGTGGTCTAAAGCGGTTACTTCCTTTCGATATATATTCACTGGAACCTGCCTGTGTAATTTTAGCATCAGCGTAACATATTCATTTGAAATTGCTCTTTGACGTAATGATAGTTTTATTGATATGGAATAGAGTAAAATGCGGACGAAAAGCAAAAATAGCAAACAGAGTCTTGTGTGGCATACTTAGTGCCATTTATCGTTCATGCCTGGTTCAGATCAAAATCAAGGCAATAACAGGTATTAAAACAAATGCATAGCGAAACGGCTGTGTTGATGGTGCTGAGTTTTGGGCCTGGGTTGATGACGTAGTTGAGTTTCCGTTAGTAGAAGACGACGACGAAACAGACGACGACGAAGACGAAGACGATTTCGTTGAGGTGGTGATGGTCTGTAATGTGGAAGTGGTCTGTGTGGCTGTAGATGCTTGTGCAGCAGCAGCAGCAGTGGTGGACTCAGACACCACGTTTATGTTATAGTATCTCTCGGCAAGACCAACCTGTTGGTTTCCGTAATCAAAGCGTGAATACACCTTCTTGAGGAAAAGTCCTCCCAAAATCCAGAGCTTTTCACTGGTGACATCTAGACCTTGGATGTTGCTGATGCAGTAGCCATAGTAGTCAGACTCGGACGAATATGCAGAGCCAAGATAGTCTGAAGAAGTCAATGTCCAATTGTGCCCGCCAATTTCGAAAGAAATCTCTTTGGTACTGTTGCAAAGAATAGCAAAGCTGTTTCCGTCACTGATAGAGTTGTCAAAATATGAGTGGAGGTATTGGGCATCAGCTAACGAAAGGATGATTCCAGTGGTACCGGAGTCGAGAATGGCATTTCCAGAGAGCTTGGAAGACGCGTTTTTTGCCTTCACAGCATCATCATCAACAAACAAGCCGTCCACTTGAATCTTCCAGTAGGAAGCTGAGTTTTGAATCACGTCCACGGTGTAGAAATCACCACTATAAAGCTCTTCCAGGTCCTGGCCTATGATCAGAAGACCAGCTCCAGCTGTCTCAACAGTCAGGTTTCCCAGAATGAGCGAAAATGTTGACTCAGAGATTGAGCCCTGTTGTCTCAATGCGGTGATCACGTTCTCCAGACTCGCAGACGAAGAATTGTCCGAGGGGAGTCCGAGCACTCCGCTGAAGGGATAGTTCTCGAAGATTGACGGCACGGTACTGGCATAGCCAATGTTGAAATCTTCGGCAGTCAGCCCGGCCACCGTCACATCCTCCGTGGCAATTTTCCCCGAGGCTGTTCCACTTGTGTATGCCAAAGAGAACGTGGATGTGGTTTTGTCGTCAGAAGGCAAACTCAAAGTGGTCTTATTTTCACAAGCATCAGACTCGCAATCTGAAGCGTAAACCCATAGATACGGCGATCCGGTATCCAGAAGCAGCGGCACGCTCTCGTCTCCTACTGTCACGTTCAGAAAGAAAGAATTCTGCTCCGAATCGGTTTCCAAAAGCTGGATTCCAGTTCCCAGAGTAACGGTAACGTCTGACGACGAGTTCGACGCGCCCAGCACCGTCTGTTCTTTCAGCGACACAGCCGCCGACCGCGAAGACGATATCTCAGTTAGTTTGGCCACCGATTCACCATGGTTGTTCTTGATGAAGCCAGGCACCAATGGCTCGAAGGCCAGGGCTGTCCCGAGACAGGCAAGCACCGCGCTCGCCTTGTGGTACAGTCTCATAGTCGAAAAGAAGGGCCTCTATAACAACAGCCAGGAGCGAACAGAACAAAAAGCGACCAGCAAACCCCGTCAGTTGTTCTCTAGCAACAAACGTTTATAAAAACAGTTTTTAGAGTAAAAAAAAGAGGTATTGACAACTCTGACAGTATATGTCCAGTCCAGGTGAGGCACCTGAGACGTAGCGTGAAAAAGGTCTGTGATGAAATTACCCGATTGGTCAAATTGGCTTGGGCGGCCTCCTTTGGGCGTCTAACGTGTTGGCGGTAAACCAGAGGAGTAAAAAAAAACAAGGAATTGGGCCGCAATTCTAAAAATAAGTGCCTTACAGCTCATAAATGCTAATAGTAAGTTATATTTTTAGTATATAATCCATGTAGTTAAGCTGGGTTCGACCAGAAGATGGCCAAATAACGTGTTTATGCCTGTGCTCGAAGGGGAGTTTTGGGGCTTTTAGCTCCTTTCCCAATCGGGCCAGTTTCTCAAAACCCGTGTTGCAAGCCATTATATTCCGGTAAGGGCCCTTTTTCAGCACGTTTAAATAGTATGCGATAACTGCAAATGTTTTCACGACCTCTTTGAATATTTTGTATTCGTGCCTTCGCTTGTGAAACTCTCTTTTTTCAAGCAGGACATCTCCACTAATTACGATAATTATGTACCAATTGATCACTACAACCCACCAGCACTCTCCCTGCAAATTGACTATAGAGTTACATGAGAAAACGCCGGTTTGGTCTGATGCATCTCGGCTAGTCTAAAATTATATAGCATCTGCGAAGCATGCACCTCGGAACAATTCCTCCTGGCGCTTCGCGGTCTGACGCGTCTTTCGAAAGTCGCGTTCCGGTAAGTCTCAAGAGTTGGTACAGTGGCTATTAAATTCCCAGCGGAACAGCGTGCACGTGGCTGTTTCAGAGCAACACTAATAACTTCTGGTCAATTATATGCCAAAAAAATAAGTATTAGGCCTTGATCATGTGCCTTGCTACCACACTGAGGAATGTCTCTCTACTCAGTCCGGCTTGGGTATGACAGACCAGACTCTCGTCAACTATTTCTCACTTTTATTAGTTTTTCTTTGAAGTAGATTAAACGAAATCACTTATCCATGCAAATCAATATCCAATTTCTATCCATTTTGCTGGTAAAAAACTCTTTTTTCTTAAGAAGTGCTTTAACCATTTTGTTGCAGTATGTGCAGATTTAACAAAATATCTCCCGCTTCGTTCCTCATGGCCCAATGGTCACGGCGTCTGGCTACGATTTCTTAGTCACTTCTGGAACCAGAAGATTCCAGGTTCGACTCCTGGTGGGGAAGCAATTTTTTTTGCTATTTGAAGAGTAGAAATGGAGGTTGGATTCTACATTTGATTATAAGTTTGTTTGTTTTTTTGACCTTCTAGGGTTTAAACATGATTATATACCCGTTTTTCAGTGATTGTCTGATAGTACTAGCGTGCAGCGTTCGAAACTGGGGTTGGAGACGCCAATTCTGACAGCTTACGCATGCAGCACTAAGGACGGCTTTTCATCTGTTCGGTGCATTTTTCTCGGTAAGTTTTTGCAATTATCAGCGTCTGGCTCGTTTGGTTGCCGTATCTTTACATATTTTACATTAGTCATCATCCTCCTCAAGCTCCAGCATTAGCTCTTTGGCAAGCTCATCATCACTCTCCTCTTCATCAGGCCTAGCCCGCTTCACGGAGTCTCCAACATCTGTTTCGTCTCTCGAACGCTTCTTTTCGTTGGAGTCATCTTCAGATCCACTCTCGTCTTCTTCCGAGTCGTAGTCAGATCCCACAAACTCCTTCATTTCCTCACTAAGTTGGTCCCAGTCTATATCAGCAACTACCGCACCCTCACTCATCCCAAAACTGCTGCGGTACTTGGCCAGTTGTGCCTCGGGTAAAACATCCTCTGGCGAGAACTCAAGTGTGAAGTCATCCTCAGGCACTTTCTCCCACAGGGAAATGCACTTGAAGATCCAGTCCGGGTTCACTATCTTCACGTTCGGGTTCAGTGACTTGGCCAACTTCACCTTGAAGGTGCCTGGGTTCTTACTTATCACATGAGTAACCGAAGGCACATAGTCAGACACCACGGTCGCACCGAAAGACCTAGTCCAGATCA
This sequence comes from Kuraishia capsulata CBS 1993, assembly GCF_000576695.1. Classification (NCBI taxonomy): domain Eukaryota; kingdom Fungi; phylum Ascomycota; class Pichiomycetes; order Pichiales; family Pichiaceae; genus Kuraishia; species Kuraishia capsulata. The sequence continues at coordinate 1,658,472 of NW_019172950.1, forward strand.
CGATGTCGGCTGAATCCATGTTTGTTCCAAGGGGAAGAATTCCAGAGAACAAAAAGGTGTACTCCTTGAAAACAAGGTCTCTCATCCCATCCATTATGTTTTCAACCCGAGGCTCAACCCCGTTGTTCTTTTCAATCTCGTAGAAGTACTCGTTGTGCACGCGAAAAAGAGCCTGACCCAAAGTCTCGAGCTCGGTATCATCATCACTTAAAAGATTGTGCATGATAGGAGCATTTTCCTTTTCAGTGGCACCGTTCTCAGAGTCGGAATCCTCTTCGTCCTTGATGATCTTGTCCAAATCGTGTTGCAGCTTTGCAAGTGGGCGGTCTTGCTCTTGCTGCTCAAGAGAAGCAGTCCTCTCAGTAGCCTGTGCCACAAGAAGAACTGAGTCTTGAGCCTCGTGTGCAATGGCCATGATCCTGTCAACAGGTGACTCGACATCTTCTTCGTCCTCTTTGGCCGGCTCTTCTACCCCGCTCTCAGAATGCGCACTGGGCTCTGGTGATTCCTTTTCATCTGATGACGATTCGGAACCAGCACTTTCATCATTCTCAGAGCTGGCGCGCTCAGCAGACGTGCCAGCTCCTTCTTGGGAAGATTTGGCCGCATTCAGCTGGTCCTCCAGATCCGCTACCGACTTTTTCTTTTTGGAAGGACCTAGCAACGCATTTTGACGAGGCAGAAAACTTGAATTGATGTCCCCAATACCTACAAAGAAGTCGTATGGAACAACTTTGATCAAATTGGGGCTCCAATTCCAAACGTCGCCACGGTCGTCTATCACCACCACCATCGAAGTGTCAACGGGAAACAGTCGCTTCAGCGATTTCTGGGTCAGAGAGCCGCTTTCATCTCGCGATAAGATTCTGTCTCCAAAATACTTTTCTTCGGGGTCAATAAGCTTGGCAATTGATTTAGCATACGCCCTGGTGGCCATCGTGTAGATGTGCAATTCATACATCTTGGATACTTTCTCTAAGAACTCCTCCAAACCAGGCCGTAGCTTCACGTAATACCAGCGGATATTGGGCGCAGGTTTTGGTCCAGTGTAGCTGGATGGAAGAATGATATCCTCTTTCAATGAGAAAGACTTAACATTTTTGAGCGATTCGTAATTTGGGTTGGTGGGATCTTGTCTCCATTCGCCAACAGTTGGGTCAACGGTTGCGTGGATAACCGTCTGGTCCAAATCCACCACCAAAATAAGCTTACCCTCGTTAATCAGTCGTTTGGTAGAATCAGTTTCGATCTTTTCGGCCTCACTTTTAGAAACCTTCAAATTGGCAGTTCCATGCGACATCGAAATCGGCGCCCTATCCCGGTTCGAGTATCCGGAATAGTCCTCGTCCTCCACAGATTGTCCACACATAGCACATAGCCCTCCATATTGAATCGGGTGGGTACAAGCCTCGAGAATATTGGCAATCGTATGTCGCGCGTTTGCAATTTCGTCTCCAACATTGACAAACACCTGCTGGATCTCACCTTCAATCGGCGACTCAAAAGTTCCAACCGACTCAACCTTAACCAATTGACGACTTGACTCGTCGCTGTCCTCTTCCTCTACTTCGCCCAGAGGAATTGGCTCCATCTCCCAGTACTTAAACGTGATCACCGTGGTGTGTTTCTTGAGCAACTGGCCCGGATGCATTGTCACTCTCGTCACCACTAACGGATAGGGTAGCGACGATGGTAACTGCAGCTCCGTTGTGTCAGCCATTATTTCAAAAAAACGAGTTGTCAGGGTGTTTCTTGGGTAGTTGTAGAGCGAGCAGAGAAACAAGACAATCACATTTGCTAGCTGACAAGTTACATGGAGAGTTTTGGGTCGTACACGTAGGCAACTAGCCATTTCTTCAACTGTGGCTTGGTGCGGCTGAACTGGGTATTGCAGAGTGTGGAGAGTCCCCCACCTAACAGGTTGGGATATACATCTAGATTACTTGGTTAACTATTGGAAGATGATTTAAATCAGTTGTAGGATTAAGTGGACTTCTCTGGGTTGAAATGACAGTTCCCGATAATGCTACCCGCACAGGTAAGATTCTTGGAGCCTGATGCAATCGTGCATAATCTATACCTTCGTTCATTCAGCTTTGTAAGTTTGGCTTAGATGCATATAGTTATGTATAAAATTATTTAAAAAAAGATATTCAGGTCCAGTTTATTTTTCTGATTTACTCAGCTTCTCTTTGAAGTCAAAGAACTGCTTAGCGGAATCATAAATGGTTTCTTCCAAGGGCGTCAATGAACCTGCCAGTTTGAGTGTCTTAGAGAAATCAGCAGCGAAACCATGTGTTTGCAAATATTTCTCTCCCTCAGCAGAATTTCCCTTGGGAAACTTGCCTTTAAGCTCCGGGAACCTGGAGTTCAACACATCCAAAATTGTCTGCGGAGAGAATTCCCCAGAGGAAACACAGAGTCTTGAATTATGGAACTTTTCTGGATCGGAAAGTGGCTCGATATGGAGGCGAGCAACATCTCTGACATCACATGCAAGTGAAACTATGTCGTTAAAAGGACCTTCTTTATCTGGTGGGTACGAGATAATGCTGTTGAAGATTTCAGAGCTACCACTGGCAAATTCCAGATTGCTAGCAAACACATGAGGACCAAATATAAAAGTCGGATTAACCGAAGTATATGTGTAGTTGAGCTCTGATTGGTTAACTTCAACAAACTTGCGAGACGCCAATTCTGCTGCCGTCTTGGAGTAGGCATAAGCCTGGAAGGTAGACTTGACATCGGACCAATCCAATGGATTCCAAGTATCTTCCGTATGCACGAAATCCATGTTGTCGGCCTGGTCGAAGTTCAGAGCAGTTCCAATAGACGATGTCACAACAACATTTTTAACACTGGGTGCAAATTTCTTGACCCCCTCCAAAATGCTCAAACATCCAGCCACAGCTGGCTTCACGTAGAAGCCGTAGAGGTCATCTACAGGACTGAGAGATATTGGCGAAGCAGTATGTATGACGTAGTCAAACTTGTATTTTTTGAGAATATCATCAAACGCACCACTGGAACCAATATCTGGAACAATTTCTAGACTCAGATTAGAGATATCGTGAATCTTGGAGAAGTTGGCTAGCAAAGTGTCTGCTTTGGCTTGTGATCTTGCGGTACCCACAACCTTGTACTTTTTTTCAAGCAACTGGTCAACTATATGTTGAGCAGTGAACCCAGTTGCTCCAGTAACTAAAACCAAGGACATTTCGAGGAATTCTGTTGAGGCACCAGGCACTTGTTGGGTTAAAAAAGAGGTTAAAACGGCTGTTCATATAGTTAAACACTGTTAGCGCAATTACTAAAGCGCGGCACCAAAATCTCGCCAGAGTCCGAAAACCGTCATTTTGCACCCGGAATTTGTCATCTTTCGGTTGACACTTTGCCCTCGATCGGGATGCCTAAAGCTCAACTGCGATCCGTTATGCATTACTAATTCCACGGAAGGTCTCCGTAGAAGGAAATTGAAAGTAGTTCGTTCATTTCGGAGAGTGGTATTTGCTGAAGTTGAACTTTACGTTGGACCTTCGAACTATCTGCGGGAGTGCATGGCAGAAAAGTGTCACTTGCATTGTCACTTGCATTAGCTGCCTCATTTTCAAGTCATCGCGTTATTGAGAGTCCTTTAAGCAGCGTGTCTATATATGTTACAGAACCTCGTCAAACATTGAGTCATCAAACTCGTCACTCTCGTCGTCATTTTCTAGAGACCGCCCGGTTGCCTGGGTCTCTCCGGTGGGCTCTGTATGCTGTGGGGTAACAGATTGGCCTTGCTCCCGACCAAAATCCTGACCATCAACATCCATTGGAGAGCCTTCACCTGTGTTGGCTGCTTCCGCCTTTGGAGTCTCTGCTCCATACAATTCCTCGTCAAAGTCCTCCTCTTGTGATGTACCTCCAGCCTCGGCTGACGCATTAGGAGTCACCTCACGCGATGTCGAAAAAACCGGCTTATTTCCAATGGCTACTTCAGCAATACTAACTTCCTCCAGCTCTTGGAGATTCTCCATTTGATCGTGAACTCCCACGTCGTCGTTGCCAAAATCAAAGTTGAAATCGAGATCATCGTCCTGATCATGACCATCTCCCTCGCCAAAGCCGAACTCGATACTCTCCTGTTGCTTACGTTTCTCTTCCTCAATTTTCTGTCTCTTCTTTGCCTCTTCTCTGAGGTGTTTTGCCCTTCTTTTTTCGCTTATCTTCACCGACTTGAGCGCGTTTTCAAACTCCGTAGCGTATATATCAGACACAATCTGCGAAACAGACTCATTCAAAGGCTGAATCGAGAAAGAACCCATATACTTGGAAACAATCGTTTCTGGTCTGGCAAGGCGTTCTTCCAAAGCCCTGTTCCGCTTTGCTGTGCGTTTTTCCAGAATTGCCAGTCTCTTCTTGGCGTAGTTCACCAAGTCGACCCGGTCGGGCTCCTTTTCCTTCCCTTTTTCTTTGTCAGTTACAACTTCCTCTGTACTTGCAACGACTTCTGTGGTTTCGTTTTGTGTCTCGTTTTGTTTCTCGTTTTGTGTCTCGGTTTGAATCTGTCCTTCACCTTGGGTCTCACCTTCATTCTCAATCTGGGGCTCAGCATGAACCTTCACTGCTCCATCATCACCATCCGGAAGAACTTCGGATTCACGCCTCTTTTCTATATCCATTTGTAGATCGGAAGATGAAGCTGTTTCTGTGTTTTGTTTTTCTTTGCCGTTCTCTTCTTCTTTCTCTCTCTTTTGATCTGATTGATCCTGCTTTTCTTCGTCTTCTTCTTTCTCCTCCTCGTCAGAGTCAACTTCCATCTCCGCTTCGGGTGTAGCAGAGTCATTCCCAACAATATGTTGTAAAGCTTTCTCGCCTAGCCTTCCCTCCTCGACGAGTTTCTCGCGAAGAACTCTAGGATCAGTCACTGTCTTGGTGTACTGAGGCGTCGCCTTGTATGTATGGACCGGAGGAAGCTCTGGTAGGTATTTGGGGATATAAGCCTTTCTCACGGCCTTCTGAGGAACCACTCTCGCTATCGTGTCCGTAATATCATGGAAGAAACACGACGCAGGGTCTTCAGCATCAACGGTCTGATCACCAGCTGTGAAAGCATTTGTCTCGTCAACTATTTTTCTGGTTTCAGTATCCAATTTGGCAAGTAACATCTTCGTGATGGGAGTGTTTCGTTTCTTAGACTCGAGATAAGCATCTTCAATGTCCTCCAGTGAAATAATGCCCTCACGAATTAGAATCTTGAGATCATGTGCAGATATTCTTCTTCTTCGCTGGATCTCAGTAATTCTGTGCAGTCGTGCAATGACGGTGTGAGTGTGTTCCATAGCCAGAAGAGCCAGGTGATCCAGAGCTGCTCTATTGCAGTTTATATCCAACGAAGCTAGCAGCAGCCCCACAGCCTTGCCAAGAATCTGCTCAAGGGGAAGCTGAACCTGCCAATCTGAAATTTTGCTTATCTCTTTAGCGTTTTTCTCCAGCCAGTTCTGTCGTATTTGCAGCACTTCCTCTTTAGAGAGTTCACGCACGGGCGTTTTCTGTTCCACAGGAGTCTCCGATTGTGGTTCTTCGGAAGGCGGAATTCCTGTTGAGGATTCATTCTGAGACTCAGATTGAGACTCTTTTTGAGACTCAGATTGAGACTCTTTCTCAGGTTGCGGTAGAGATTGGTCAGGCCCAACCTTGTCTTGGCCCGTGTTCTCTAGCGGTACCACAGCAGACTTGGCCTCCGGCGAATTCGGCTGGAACACATCCACCGGCTCAACCACAACATCGTGGACGTCGCGGTTTTCTTCTGCCATTGCCAGTAGCCTTTAAGATGGAAGTAGTGTCTCGAATTGCAAGAGAAGGTTGAACTGCGTCAACCACAACATCCTCAGCTCGTAGCCCACAGACCCCTCCGGAGGCTTTTTGGGTTTGGCGCACTACCCCATCTGGTGAAAAAAAATTTCCCAGGCATCTGCAAAAAATTTCAGGGCTACTATAGACTGAGCTATCTCTCTTGATCGAGTGAGTTACCCACGGAAAATCATATAGCAAAGTCGCCAGCATGAGAATAAAGAAGAAGTTTACATCTGGTAATGCCAAGAACTTTATTACCAGAACCCAGGCTGTGAAAAGGCTTCAGGTGTCGCTTGCAGACTTCCGCCGCCTGTGTATCTTCAAGGGTATCTATCCAAGAGAGCCACGCAATAAGAAGAAGGCGAACAAGGGCTCTACTGCGCCTGTCACCTTCTACTATGCTAAGGATATCCAATATCTCCAGCACGAACCGGTGTTGGCCAAATTCAGAGAGCACAAGACGTTTGCCAAGAAGCTGACCAAGGCGCTTGGAAAGGGCGAGGTCAACGACGCCAAAAGACTCGAGTCCAACAGACCCAAATACAAACTAGACCATGTGATCAAAGAGCGTTATCCTACGTTTTTAGATGCTGTGAGAGATATCGATGATTGTCTGAACATGCTGTTTCTGTTCAGCAACATGCCAGCCACCGATAAGGTGAGTGCCCGAGTTACGAAAGAGGCCAACGAGCTTTGCAACCAATGGTTGGCTTATGTTGCCAAAGAAAGAGCCTTGAGAAAGGTCTTTGTTTCCATCAAAGGTGTTTATTATTCTGCCACCGTTAAGGGCCAGGAAGTGACGTGGTTGGTGCCCTTCAAGTTCCCACAGAACATCCCCTCCGATATCGACTTCAGAATCATGTTGACGTTCCTGGAGTTTTACTCCACCTTGTTGCACTTTGTTTTGTTCAAGCTTTACACAGACTCGAACCTGTTATATCCTCCAAACGTGGACTTTCAAAAGTTGAAGGGTGTTGGTGGACTTTCAGCCTACGTCTTGGAGGTCAAGGACTCCCAGAACACGCTGCTTCCTTCCGCAAAAGCCGACTCGGCCTCAGAGGTGACCACCAAGCTCACCAAGTCTGAAATTGCAAAGGCTTTGAAGGCTGACCAGGACGACGAAGGTGTCGAAGAAAACGAAGACACACAGGAGAACACCGAAAACGTCGAGGATGTGCAATTGGACACTTTTGAAGATAACAATAAGAATGCAGGTGACCTTCTGGAACAGCCTTCGCAGTTTGGAAGTCCAGCTGCGACTTTGTTCTCAAAATTTGTATTCTATGTTGGACGTGAGGTCCCCATCGATATCGTTGAGTTCATCATTGTTTCTTGCGGTGGAAAAGTCATCTCCGAAGCTGCTCTTGATGAGGTTCTCCTAAACTCCAACTCGTCCATCAACGAGTTTGATTTCTCTAACGTCACCCACCAGATCTCCGACAGACCCAAGATTGCCAACAAGGTCCAGGGAAGGACGTATATCCAGCCACAATGGATATTTGACTGTGTGAACAAAAACCAGCTGCTGAATGTTTCTGATTATGCTCCAGGCGAAGTCCTACCTCCACACTTGTCACCATGGGGAGATGCCGGTGGCTATGACCCAGAGGCTTACACCGCGCCAGCCGAAGGTGAAGAGGAGGAGTCCGAAGAGGAGGTTGAAGTCGACGATGAAGATATTGATCAAGATGAGGAAGAAGAAGAGGAGGACGAGGATGTCAAGGCCCAGAAGGAGCTCGAGCTGGAGGCCAAGGGTGTCAAGTACTCCGAGGTCGAAACCAAGTCTGAGAAGAAAAAGAGCAACAAGAGATCTGCTGAGGAAGAAGAGAAAGACCTCAAGATGATCATGATGTCGAACAAACAGAAAAAGCTTTACAAGAAGATGCAATATGGTATCAACAAGGACGAACAAAGGACCGAGGAGCTGCAAAAGAAGAGAAGAAAGATCGAGAAGACCAAGTCAAAGCTCCAGAAACTCGACAAGAAATAGTTGTAATACATAGTCATCGCTATTTAAACAGATTGTCATGTTTTGGATGTGTTTAAGTAATTTTGAAAGTGGTTTATACCATTGAAGTTTTGATTTGTTGGATTTTTATACTTCTTTTAGTATTTTTTATTTCTTATATTTTTCACTTTTTCGGAAAATTCTGAAAATTCGAGAAATTTTCAAAAAAAAACTCAAAGTAGCAAAGACCTGGATCATTGGCATTATTTTATTATGTTAATCAGCGTTGAGTAGTTTCCACCAACATTGATCATATTTATTCATTTTTAGGTATTCCCAACTAGTATTAACTGGTCTCAAGCAGTGTTAGCTAGCATTACCCCACGTTAACCAGCATGAGCCAGCATGAACCAGCCTCAGCCGTTTCGAGCTTGACTAACTCCCTATAGCATTACTCTAACACTATGGTTTATGATTTATCAGTGTTAATCATTATCTGCATGATTATCTTTCCCTTTTCTTCACCCATTATCTCCCATACCCAATCAGATCTCATTATCTATTTCACACGTCTAATCTTCTTGGTCTTCCCTTTCACTTCTGTTTGTGCCCTCTTTAACTGGACTGGCCTCTGACCAATAAACTTGCCGTTCATCTCCTTGAAAGCCCTCAGATAGTCGTCTGGATCTGAGAACGCCACGAACCCGAACCCTTTGTTCTTCTGTGTCTTGGGGTCCACCGGCACTTTGGCCTTTGTGAGACTTGGATAGGGTGAAAAAGCTCTATACAGTAATTCATCGGAGCCATCGGACCCGAGATTTCCAACAAACAGCCTGAAATGCTTGGGATCCCATTCCAACAGTGACGGGTCGTTCCACGTCTTCCCCCCTCCTGTTCTCTGAACAGTCTTGATTTTGTTCTCACCCACCACTACACCCTTCACCACCTTTCTTCCATCCTTTATTGTCTCGACCTTCGAGCCATCAGGTATCTGAGACGAAGAATTCAGCATCGCATGGTTGAGCTTCACCGGCTGTGTGGAGGTGTGCAGGAACTGGGTTGCCTTGGCCCCTGCGGCCAACCTTCTATCCGAGCTCCTGAAGTTGTTGACGTACGCTCTATTTGCTGACATTAGCAGTGGCTGGTAATCGACTGAAACAAGACAACGCAATCTGGAGCTGAAATAACAAGAGTATCACAAACTTTTGAGACTAGTAGTCTCTGCAGCTAAGTTCTGAGCCCCGATGAAAATTAGTGCACCAACCACATTACCCTTTTGGGCGCTGAATGGGGCCCTTTTTTCACCAGCTCTGGACACTTGAGACCCAAAGCACCAGTGGAATACTCGGCCAGCACAATGATTCTGGCAAAGTTGGGAATAAATATTACGGCACCGATGCGCTGTGTGCGGATGCTGAGCAGCAAGAGCATCACGGGGGCGTGGGTGTTGCCGCAGACTATGGTGAAGGTGTGGACTTTCTCTCCATCAACCGTGGGTCTGACAAAACAGCTGCAGTTCCACAGATACAGCTCCGACCTATCAAAGCACATTCCGGGGGAGGCTAAACTTACAAACGATTTGAAAGGCCGGATTCCCCAATTTCCTCTTGGAAAGGAGAACGTTCCAACACTTCTTCCTAGACCTGGGGTTCCTCAGCCAGGAAGAGACATGCCTTTGAAAAGGATGATCAAAATCCTCAAATCAAAGACGGAACCGGAGCTCATTTACGACGCAGAACCTCACAAATTGTGGTTTTTTGCCAGTGTGTGTTTGGGATTGTTATACATCATCTATGGATTGAATGCTCTATCCATAGGATTGGAACTGGCTTGGACAACATTTAGCGCAAACGACCTCCAATTGCCACAGAACGCGAGGTATCTACAGCTTGTGTCACAGGGAGGACTGACAATCATTTTGGCGATTATGCCTGCTGTTGCCGGTTACATGCTGCTGATGACACCAACGAGGCTGATCAGACGGATGTGGTATCTACCAGGCCCCGTGGATCACGTCAAGTTCTACACGCACCCACTGATCCCCGGAAGGCCAACTCCTGTCATTACAATTCCTTTGGAGCAGATAAACAGGCACGGGAAGGCGAAAATCTGGACAGGACGTGGGTTTTACGGTACATCCGATAAGCTGTTTTTCTTCTTTCTCTGGGAGAAAGGTCACAGATTCCCTTGGATTGTCGATCGCAAGGGCTTTTTCTGGGGAGACGGCCGTGTTTTTGATGTAATGTTTGGAAAGGAAAGCATACAAGAGGCGGAATCTGGGCTCACCTATGATGATAAGATTGGGCTATTGCTGGAGGAACGCAAACGCAAGAAGAAGGAGTTGAAAGAGAAGGACGGAATTGCGTGGAGGTTCAAGGCAACGGGAAGACTGATGAAGGATGACATTTCCAAGATCCAGAAGCTGTTAGGAGAGGATGCGAAAAAGACAGAGAAGGTTATTGGAAAGGGAGAAGAGAAGGGGAAGACAGGCAAGGCTATTGAGAACGCAGATGAGGCAGATAAGGCAGATAAGCCAAATCAGGCTTGAATCTCGCGCAAAAAAACAACGATCTAACCGTGTAAATATGACAGAGACTTCGTATATGTTCCCAGACTATAAATAAGTACAGCAATATCGGAACAAAGTGTCAAACCTTTTATGTATGAACAGATAAGCTGTACGCCTCATGCAGAAATGGTCGTGTATACACTAATATCCCTCGCACTACCAACGCGTAGTCCCCATCCAAACTATCCGTTTACGGAAACATTACCCTCTCGTGGCCACCAATGACGGGTGGCGCGGCAACTCCCCCCCTTGAACTGAGATGTCCGGAGAGGCCACCACCACCTTATCCGAACAAGCGTTTGACACGTTCCTTTGCACCCACCACAACACGCCCGCAAGGACACAAGGGCTTTTCCACCACTTTGGCAAGCCTGTTCCACTGTATATATTGCACTGCCGTGAAACCTGTGCCGCTTTCTGGTCTTGTTCTTGTTCTTGTCTTGTTCGCGACATCTGGATGCGTTGCTCGTTGCTCGTTGCTCTGAAAAATCACCCTAACAAGCTCACAACCTCACATACTACACTCGCCGAACCTTCCAGAGAACTAGATTAATCGGAATAACCCGAAATTTTTTTCTCCCGCGGCTACTCTGGCTAGTGCACCACCTCAAACCAGTTTTTTCTATCAGGTCGGAGTTTGGTCCTACAAGATGGCAGCGTCGTTAAAAGCGCCTCCGCGGCCTCTGCCATCCAAGCGGTTTGGCAAGGAGATGGATATCGTTGAACAGCCGCAGACAAAGAAGTTTTGCGCTGCTGGGTTGGCATCTGCGATGAAGCCGAAGGATCTGGAGCTGTATACTCGCCAGCCGCCCAGAAACAGGTCACTCTCGCCAACAGATATCTCTGACAAACAACCACAGCCGCAACAGCAGCAGCCACAACAATTGCTGACGAAGCCACAGCCCCAACTTGTTGACAACCCACAGCAGCGGAAGCACGAACTGGAAAACAACGTGGACTACATCGCCCTGTGCTCGGTACTGACTTTACTGAAATCGCAGCGCAGACTTGTCCAGGAAGACATACGCCGTTTGAACAGAACCCAGACACGTGCGTTGAAAGACCCCCATGCGTTTGTGGAGAGTCTCAAGTCTCGCAAGGAGAAGCTCCCGGCACCCGCGAAGGTGCCTTCACTGCCGCCAATCCAGTGGTCCAAATACGGATTCTCCAAGTCGGAGCTGATCCAGAACCAGATCAAAAAGGGTATCTCTCAGTGCAAATGCTCGAAGTCACAGCCGCAGTGCGATGCCCCTGGTCCAGGTGACCACCTGATGCGGAGCTACAGGTTGTTCGACAAGAGGTGAGCAGCTGGCTTCAATGACGTTTTTCATCTATAAAATATGGGGGCTGACCAAAGGGGTTATGGAACTCCCTTCTGCCCTCAAGTTCTATGGTATGAGTTTTCTCTTTGGAAGGGAGACTCCGGTTTTATTTTTCTAGTTTCACGTGCTCTTTTCATTATTTAGTCTTTTCTGATTTTTGACTTGCTTGGTCGTTTGGTCTTCTTGTCCGGGAATATTTCTCGGTAGAGGTTGCTGTACATACATGGCTCAAACACGAATTTGCATTTTTCATTACAATGTAGAAAGGGCAGTGTCACAAGAGTTAGTGCGATTAGCGTCTGCGTACTATTGCCTGTACGTAAGAAGGGAGATACTTGTTGGGATCTAATGGAGTTAAGACTAAAGTTGGTTAAAATACATCAAAAGATAATGAAATGTATGAAAATTTTTCGAGTCTTGTAGAAATCTGTAAAAATCTTAAAGCGCGGCTGAAGGCCGTCTAAACTGGATGGACTTCTAGAGATCTGAAGATTTCCGAAAACTTGCCAAAATTCGCTGAATGCTTTGCTCAAAATAGCCCGAGTTTTCCTCCATTTATTGCTCGAGCTGGTCAATTGCCTGCTTCAATCCCTGTGGATTGGCACCAACAACCTGGCCAACCTTAACGCCGTCCTGGAACAGAAGAAAGGTAGGCATAGCACTAATACCATACTCACGAGCAATATCGTTAGCCTGGTCAACATCAACCTTGAAGAATTTGTGCTGAGGATACGAGTCACTCAACTTCTCGACAATAGGCGAGATTGCCTTGCAAGGACCACACCATGTGGCGTAAAAGTCAACGACCGAGGTCTTGCCCTTGATTTGGGCTCTGAATTCTGGAAGAGACCCTACTTCTGTGATTGACATTCTGTAGCTTGAAGTTGAGAATAAACGTGCTGCACACTTAACACCACGAATAATAGACATGAAGATGCTCTTCCCTCTCTCTTTATACGAATACTCGGGGTGGAGCAGAAGGTAACCGACGGCTCATTTATAAGCCGGATTCTGACATTTTCGCTAGCCACAGTTTCCTCAGTAAGGTAGTGCCCCTACAGATGAGAATGACTAAGGACTTACATAAGCACAGATACCAGGTTTTTTTTCTTTCTCTGATAAAGAGGCTGGTTAACGTACCAACTACAGCTTCACAAAACAGAGACACCAATTGCAACCGGAATAATGGCACCCAAGTCGACTCTGAATACGCCGACGAAGAAGTCGAGCTCCAGTTCGGGTCTTGGAACACCTTCGGGGCTGGAGAAGAAGTCTAAGCCGTTCGCTAACGAGTTCATACTGAGGCCCTCAGTAACGAACAAGGGCTCGCTCAAGCATTTGGCATTTTTCGAGGTATCACCTGCCGCAATGCAGGGGCTTCAGTTGACCCCAAAATCTTTCGTGCGACTCTCGCGGCTGGCATCCATGAATGACGACCATCTAGTAGGAATGATAAGGCCTATAGAGACAGACGAAGCTAACGACTCGTTCCGCGACCGCATAATATACGTTTCACCCAGCTTCTTAAAGTGGTGGAATGCCCAAACCAGTGGAAACAAGTTATGTTTCGGAGAAAGGCTCAAGATCACACAATTGGCGGATCATCTGAAGTTCGCGAAGCATGCAAGCATATCACACGACGGATCCAGAACTAACAAGGAATTACTGAGACAATTGAATGATATTGGTGTATTGTACCCTGGAATGGTATTATCCAGTCAAGGTATGAAGGTGGACCGGGTATGGAGCTCGGATCTAAGTATCGAAGACCTGTCCTTAGAAGAATCACTCGAAAAGACCCCATGTATTTTCAACGAGAAGCTCACCACAGTGTCGTATACGGTGGAGGAGATTAAAGACACAAAACTAGAGCTTGCTTTTGACCAATTGGGAGGAATAGCTCGTCAATTGGAGCTACTCAATAGCTCAATTTCGATACCATTATACTCACCAGATAGCTTTGCGCAGTATGGGATAACACCTTCCAGAGGTCTGATAATCCATGGACCCAGCGGTACGGGGAAAACCACCATCCTAAAGGGCGTTTCCGAATATTTTGGAACTGAGAATACCCATGTGCTTAAAATTGACTACGGGTCAATCGTTTCGAAGTACTTAGGCGACACCGAGCTCAAACTGAAGGAGATCTTCAAGGAAGCAATGACGTTTCAGCCAAGTGTTGTCATGATTGATGAACTAGAAACTTTAACCGGAGGAAACGATGATCGTGATGGTGAACAGCAAGCTGACTTGTCGGTTCCACAACTGACGAGTACCCTGACCATGATTTTCGACTCGTTTCATGACTCGGACCGTGTTGTGGTCGTCTCTGCCACGAACGATCTCACCAAGGTAGACTCCAAATTGCGTCGGATGGGCAGGTTTGACAGAGAGGTTGAGATCAGCATTCCTGATCAGCAGGCCCGGTTTGAAATACTGCAAATGCTGGTTGGCAGAATGGGCAAGATGTGCGATCTGAAATCCGAGGAGATTGAGATTCTCAGCAATAAAACCCATGGTTATGTGGGCTCGGATCTGGTGGGACTGTGCAGAGAGAGTGTTTTCAATGTGATCTCTCATGAAGCAGGAAGACACGTCCAGATGTCCGACTTTGAGGAATCATTGAAAACGATCAAGCCAAGTGTGATGAAGGACATTTTCCTGGAGCTACCGAAGGTCAAATGGAGTGACATTGGTGGCCAGGAAGTTATCAAGAGGAAGCTTCAAGAAATGGTTGCACTCCCGTTGATAGCTACCGATACGTTTTCGAGGCTCGGGATCAAAGCCCCAAGAGGAATGCTTCTCTACGGCCCTCCTGGTTGTTCCAAAACGTTGATAGCAAAGGCACTGGCACATGAGTCTGGACTCAACTTTCTGGCAGTCAAGGGTCCAGAAATTTTCAACAAGTATGTTGGTGAGAGTGAGAGAACGATACGAGAGATTTTCAGAAAGGCCAAGAATGCTTCACCATCGATTATCTTCTTTGACGAAATAGATGCATTGGCCAGTACGAGAGATGATGGTGCCAGTGGTTCCCATAACAACGTTCTCACCTCTTTGTTGAACGAGATTGACGGTGTGGAAGAGCTAAAAGGAGTGATGATCCTCGGAGCTACGAATCGCCCAACAGCAATAGATCCGGCTCTTCTGAGACCAGGGAGACTGGACAGACATCTCTACGTTGCGCCGCCAGACCGCAGTGCCAGACTCAAGATTTTAGAGAACCAATGCCGTAGCTTCCAGATGACACAGGAATCTTTGGAACGATTGGCTGACCAGACAGAAGGGTGTTCTGGTGCCGAAGTGGTTCTACTGTGTCAGGAGGCTGGACTGGGTGCAATAATGGAGGACAATCATTGCGATAAGGTCGACGTTGGGCACTTTCAGAAGGCCTTACAAGATTTGCAAAGGGGAATAACACAAGATATGTTGGAATACTACGAGGATTTTGAGAAGCAGAGTTTGGGACAGTGATCTGATGGAGAGATGTATGAGGAAGTTTCGGACTCAAATGAAGGGTTTGTTTGTTATGAGCTAGCCATTCAGCATCAGGATATCACCATACATATAACATAGAATACTAATATCTGAAGGCAGCCCATTGATGATATAGCATAAATGCCTCTTTTATTTTTCCAACATTACGTTCGAACTAACGAAATGGCACATAAAAGAAACAATATGCGGCGCTAGAATGGGTATAACACTAAGATATATCCTTTAGAGATCGCACCTGCTTTCTCTCTATCGGCCCTACCAGACTTCATTTCAGCAAAGATGTCTCGGTTCTTGCAGAAATCAGTACCACTGATCCTCTTCGCAGGGGTAGGTGTCTACACCGGTGAGTAATAGCCTCTGAGTAAAACCTACAAGGCCCCGTACTAATCCCATACCCAGGCGTCAAGTTTTTCGAGCCATTGGTGATGTAAGTCAGCCAAAAACATCTCATCGTTGATACAGGGACTAACACACATTGAACAGAAACCAACTAGAGAAGGATGGAAACCTGCGCACAGATATACCCGTTCCACAGTACGACTCGGACGGAAACAGAATATTTTCAGGTATAAGTGCGGCTGATGTCGAAACGTGCCTTTCCGAGCAGGTAAAAGATGAAAATGCCAGATGGTAGTGTATAAACCAACAAAATCCATATATTACATAAGCAAAACCCCACGTGCCTGTCACAGTAGATTGGCCCAGTATGGCTGCCATCCTTCGGGAGAACAAGCGGTAGAAATTGCAACTCTCTTGAAAACTTCTCGAAAGCTCTCGAAACGCTCTCTGGAGGCTGGTAAGAAGTCATTTCGGTCCCAATTGTTGTTATAGGTCACTTAATTTAGCCCAAGCGCAATGAAGTTCGGAGAGACGCTGAAATCGTCGCTCATCAAGGACTACAACTACTACTACATCCAGTATGATGAGCTTAAGCATAAACTCAAGACAGGTATGTCCAAATCAGACGACAAGTGGTCAAATGATTTGGAGGAAGATTTCCTCGGACTGCTTGAGAAGGAATTGGACAAGGTGTTTAACTTCGTCAAGCTGAAACACCAGGAAATCCTCAGGAGAATCAAAGAGAACGAGGGTCTTGTCTTCTCCACTGTTGAGAGTTCCAAGAATTGTCCACCAGAGGAGGCCGAGTTCTACGAGCAAAATTTTGAGGATCTGGAGGAAGAGCTTTCGGATGTGATAGCCGATGTCCATGACCTCGCCAAGTTCACCAGACTGAACTATATTGGGTTTCAAAAGATCCTCAAGAAGCACGACAAACAGACCAACGGCAAGTACATCCTCAAGCCAATCTTTCAGGCCCGTCTGGAGGCGAAGGCATTTTTCAAGGACAACTACGATGACCTGGTAGTCAAACTCTCTAAGCTGTATGATCTGGTGAGAACCAGAGGAAACCCAGTCAAGGGCGACAGTGCTGCTGGAGGCTCGATGCAGAATTTTGTGAGACAAACGACCAAGTACTGGGTCCATCCAGACAACATCACTGAGCTGAAGCTGATTATCCTCAAGCATTTGCCTGTGCTGGTGTTCAATGCCAACAAGGAGTTCCAGGCAGAAGACAGTGCCATCACCTCTATATACTATGATGACAAGGCCATGGATTTGTACTATGGACGTTTGCTCAAAGATGAAGGTGCTGAGGCCATTCGTTTGAGATGGTATGGAGGAATGTCCAGCGACACCATCTTCGTGGAGAGAAAAACCCACAGAGAAGACTGGACGGGTGAAAAATCTGTCAAAGCTCGGTTCCCACTCAAAGAGAAGAACGTGAACGATTTTCTGGCAGGAAAAATGACCGTTTCACAGGTTTTCGAGAAGGCCAGGAAAGAGGGCAAGAAATCACCCCAGGAGATCGAGTCCCTGGAGCGTTTGGCGCAGGAAGTTCAGTATCGTGTAATCAAGGACAAAATGAGACCTGTGATGAGGTCCTTCTACAACAGAACAGCGTTTCAATTGCCAGGAGACGCCCGTGTGAGGATTTCTCTGGATACGGAGTTGACAATGGTCAGAGAGGACAACTTTGATGGCAAAGACCGTACCAATGGCAACTGGAGGCGGATGGATATCGGCGTTGACTACCCGTTCGCCAATCTTCCAGATGAGGATGTGGAGAGATTTCCTTATGCTGTTCTAGAGGTCAAATTGCAGACTCAGATGGGCCAGGAACCTCCTGAATGGGTTCGCGAGATGGTGGCTTCCCACCTGGTTGAAGCTATTCCCAAGTTTTCCAAATTCATCCACGGATGTGCCACTTTGCTCCCTGAAAGAGTGGACCTCATTCCATTCTGGCTGCCTCAGATGGATGTTGATATAAGGAAGCCAAAGCAGAACGTTGAGTATGGTATTGTCAGACACAAGGATACCTCAAACGGTGGAGAACTGGATGAGGAGGAATTAGCTGGAGCCAATTATGGCTCAATCAATAGTGAACACGTCCAGTTTGGTGGTTCGAGGACCGAATCTGGCGAGCAAACTGCACTATTAGTGCCTTCTCAGTCATACGCCTTCAGCCAGTCCTCCGGGATATTGAACTCGTTCAGGTTCTGCTGGAACAAACTGGCAGGTCCGGACAATTCATTTAATAAAGTCCCAGATGGAACCATTTTTGAGTCCCGAATCCAGGCCCCTCCAGGAAAGAAGATAGCTGCACCAATCCGTGTTGAGCCTAAGGTGTACTTCGCAACGGAGAGGACTTATCTGTCATGGCTATCTATTGCAATGATATTTGGTGCTACTGGACACACGTTACTCAGCTACGGTGATGCGGTCAGCCTGCTTGCATCTGTTGGTTTTTACCTAACTGCCGCATTGACCATAGTGTATGCCTCTGGAATGTACGTTTGGAGATGTCATGCAATCAGGCGAAAGAGAGCCGTCCGATACGACGATCAGATTGGGCCAAGAGTTCTTTGTGGCTGTTTGGCACTGTCTGTAGGACTGAGTTTTCTGTTTAGGTATTTGAATTGAGCTTGAAAAGTTACTTAGATTATTAGGAATCTGAGATTGCCATCGTCATTACCATCACTATAATCCGACGGGCATAAAAACTGCACTTAATACTTGCAGGTGTCGAATAGCGATTGGAATTGAGCGAAAAGAACATTGCTTTCAATTTTTTTGAATTCAAAAAATGTAAGATAGAGTGTACTCTTATCTCTGGCGGGTTTGAGTTGTGTATTTACCAAAAAGTCTCACAGAACCATCTCCAAAACCTGTCGCTTTATCACGTAAACAAAGAAATCTGTCTTGACATCTCCTCCAGTATCGCGTTTATACACCCAATCAACTCATGAGAAGTGTGGAATTTTCCGAAATCGAGCAGGACAAGGAGAATATCCAGTCGCTCAGAGAGGGGAGGTCCGCCTTTGGACTGGCCAAGCTGTTCAAGTCAGAGCGGACGCGAGACAAGAGCCAGGAAGCACGTGGACGATTTGAAGAGAAGCTGAAAATTTTGGAAGAACTCGACGACCCACTGGAGCCATTTGTGGAATACCTTGGTTGGCTGAATGGCAATTTTCCTCAGGGATCATCCGAACGGGTTGTGGTGTTGCGTCAATGTGCAAGCCACTTCGTTGAAGACGATCAGTACAAAAACGATATTCGTTACCTCAAGATATGGCTGGAATACTGTGTCTACGCGGAGAACCCCTATGACTCGTTTGTGCTTGTGTTCAGGAAGGGAATTGGAAGGGACTTCGCACTCTATTATGAGGAGTTCGCGAAGTATCTGGAGGCCAACAGGAAACACTCTGACGCCAGTGAGATCTACCAGATGGGCATCGACTATCAGGCCAGACCTGTTGCAAGACTGACGAGGTCATACAATAACTTCAAACTGCGATTTGACCAGCTATCCCCTGAAGAAAGAGAAGGTGACCGCCAGACGAGAAACTTGAGACAGACACTTGATATTATGAGAAATGGCGACACAAGGGCTTTAACTAGACAGACGATACCGGCGCTGGAGCAGAGGAAGAGAACAATCTCTGTGCTTCGCGACGAGGAGCCTCAGCAGCATTCTTTAAGAGAGACGCTGCAGTCTAATTCTAGAGTATCTTCCTGGAACCTTGTGGTGAATGGCCAATCGGGTCAGGAGAATTCTGTCCCTGCAACCTCATGGGCCGGCCAAGTTGTCCCCATGGAAGTGAGTCTAAAGCCCCAAAGCGAAAGGATCCGGATTTTCACAGAAAAGAAGTTCCCAGTAAAGAAGCTTGTGCAGACACCTGGAAAGAGGGACGAGCTGGTGAACATGAATCTGGATATGTTGGAAGACCCATTGGAGGGCGAGTGTTGTGCAGAAGAAATACTAATGATGGCAAGAGGGCTCTATCGCTTCCAAATAGAGGCGAGTAGTCCACAGGCAAAGAGAAGATTATCAAATAATAGGTTATCGCTCGGGAAGTCTCCTTCATCCCCAACCATTACTATGACGATGTTCACGAAGGCCGCAGTTGGAGATGTCTATGGGATGATCAACCAGCCTCTTTCAGCTGATGATGGAGAGACCACCACCTTTTCCGAGGAAGGCGAGTACATAACACAAACGTTAATCCCGCTGAAGGCCTCTCAGGGAGAGGAAGGCGAGGAACAGAACGGAAAAACGGCAGAAGCAAACGAAGACGAGAAAGAAAAAGAATATCTTTCAAATTTGGATGAGGAAGAACACAGATATCTGTATCCCACAATGACACCGATCACCGAGGTAACCGAGACATCGGCAACCTCCACAAGATTGTCCCCTCCAAGAGAGGAAGAGCCAGTGAGTTCTCCCTTCCTGGATTTCAACGAGAGGCATACCGTTACGGCTGGTTCAAACGAGAGACCTGGATCTGCAGCGCCATCGATGGGATCTGCTGTGATCGATCCCACAAACCGAGAGCTGAGGCTCTCGTTGTTGCACAAGGCGACCCCATCATTGGACTCTTTTAGAGATTACCATCACTTCAATCGCAACATGGATAAACTCAAACAGCTTAAAAAGAAGACTAAACACTCAAAAGGAGCGAAAGGAAACGGCGAGTTCTGTCTTGAGTTGGGAGATCTCATGATTGACGTTGTTGGCGAATTGGGTGAAGGTGGATATGCCACAGTTTTTTACGGAGAAACATCGCACGGGGACGTCTATGCTATCAAAGTAGAGGGAGACAGACCGATTGCATGGGAGTTTTTCCTTCTAAAGCAGATTCAGCAGAAGTTTGAAGAGGACGCTATGTCTCCCGCAGTGATGGCATCGGTAATCAATGCAAAGGGCTTTTACCAGTACCAGGATGAAAGCTATTTGTTGTTGGATTACCAACCACAGGGAACTATTCTAGATCTTTTCAATGACATGGGTGGCAAAGTGGACGAGCAACTGACTGTGTTTCTAGTTGCCGAACTACTGAAAATTATCATCGCGCTTCACCGGATCAAAGTGATACACGGAGATATGAAGGCAGAAAACTGCATGGTGAGGTTTTCGCCTAGCCCAGACTGGGAATCTCAATATAGCCGCTATGGGTCTCGCGGATGGGAGCAGAAGGGAGTCAAGCTGATCGACTTTGGCAGATCGATCGATATGAGCTTGTTGCCACCGGTTCGTGGTTTCAACTGTAATTGGAAGGAAGAAGAGTTGAACGAGCTCGATTGCTCGGAGATGCGCGAAAAAAGGCCATGGACTTACCAGCCTGATATGTACGGAATCGCAGCAATCGCACACCTGCTGTTATTCGGAAAACATATCCAGACTATAAGATCGGATTCAGGGAGATATTCTGTTAAAGGACTTCCCAAGCGCGGTCTCAAGTATGAAGATTGGTCTGGTATTTTCGATGTTTTGTTGAATCCAGCGAGCTTCTCAGATTTGGGCGAATTGCCCATTCCACACGTGTTAGAGGCTCACCTAGACAAGTTAGACTCATGGCTGGAACAAGTAACGGTCACGGGCGACCTCAAGTCGATCATAATGAGGTACGAGGAAGATACCCATGCGAGGAGAAAGAGCGTGTATAGGTAGAATTGCACTTATAACTACCATAATGAATAACGACGCCAGAAGGCATTGAAAAACGTACGGTCGCAGAGCACATGATGGTTCATCCCATTTGGGCCAAAAAGGTAACCGGGACTAATACCACTTTAGGTAAGCGTATTATTATGCTAGAAAAATGAATAGCAATTTTGCCAAGCTGATAGCGATTAGAAGAAAGGACAGGGTTTGGACCGGAGTTTGCTAATGAACGGCTACCTGGAACTAAAAAGAGCAATCCAAGGGTAGAGGATCGGACTAGACAGCTGAACTATCAAAGTATTGGCGCAGGTACTGGGCGGGTAGAGTTGTGCTTTTACATATGCCCAATGTGGTGATTAGCGCCTTCTACGCCAATATCATATGCATGCCACATGGTGACTCGTCAATAGCCCAAATATCTAGGTAGTATTCTACAACACGACCCCAACCACACACGCAGCTCGGGCATTTTGCCTTGCGCCCGTGATTGCATTCGAAATTCAATTGACTGGAGATAACGACAGAGGAATGTGCCGTCGGTGGGACAAAGCTTAAGTTTATGAAACGCGCTGAAACTTGTTAAATACTTGATCATTGCAGTTACGAGTTTCTAATATTCATTCTGTTGCCCATAGTTCAGGTGTATACCATTAACGGGTTCCTTCCTCTGCCAACATTCCAGCTATTGTTTTTCAACCTAAAAAATCTTATCCTTTCTTCGGAGTCGTTTCTTTTTTGCAAGTTTCTTTTTCTATCCCCTTCCCTGCACCAATTTCTTTTTAATTGAGTGTTGCACACTAATTGGGGGGACGAGAGTTCCGTCATGCATGAAAACGGTTTTCTTTCAAAAGAGGGTGTTCTGACTTGCTAGTTTCTTTTTTCGTTCGTTATAAGCTTCGTTGGATCCGTGACACCACAATATTGTAACGCGCTTTCCTCAGTTTTTTCCACCCATCTAAACAACTCATCATTCTTTGCATTCGTTATTTAAATACATATCTTCACGATGGTAAGTTTTCGAAACCGTTACGGAACTTCTCAGGCGATCCCTTGTTAACAGTTTACAGACTCACTACAAAATATGTATACTGGGAGATAACAACAGTGGTAAATCGAGCTTTGTATCCAAGTACACTCAGAACGTGCTCATAACAGAGGAAGAAGATGATGGTAGTCATCCGGAGGAAACCTTGTGCAAAAGAATAGTTCTTAACAACAGAGACTATCAACTGGAAATACTGGATACCGCACTCAGTGGTTCCGACTATTACTACAATGAGGACTTACAAAAGCTGGCAGAGATGGACTGCATCGTGATTAGTTACGGTGTCATCAGCAGGCCCACATTTGAGTCGGTCACTATGATCCACGATAGAACAGTGAGAAGTTTGGAAGATATCCAAAAGAATCCATTGCTTGTTCTCGTAGGAAACAAGGCTGATCTCGAGGAGGAAAGACAAGTTTCTCGTGAGGAAGCCGAGTCCTTGGCAAGGAATCTTGGCTTTGATCTTTTCTACGAGTGCTCGGCCAAGACCGGTTTGCATTTGGATGACTGCTTTAAGTCGATCGTCGAGAGACTGGATGAAAAGAAAAGAAACATCCAAGATAAGACTCTGGAAACGGTTCTAGAAGATCCATATCATGAACAACAGCATTCACAACAGGAAAGCAACCAGAAACACGAAGAAGAAGAAGAAGAAGAAGCAGGAGAAGAAGAAGAAGATGAAGAAGAAGAGGGTTTCAAGGATCCAGAGGATACTCCTGATTATAAGCACGAGGTAGAACCTGCTATTGCCGCAGAAGGATTTACTTCCACACACACAGAAAGTCAATCAAGAAGAGTCTCTAACAATAAGCAGAAGCCAATAGAATCCCCAGACTCCAAGTGCTGTACGATAGTGTGATTCGACACGCATGCATCCTTCGATGCCTCAGTCAACGCATATTCTATAGATAGGTCATGTTAATAAAGTCATTAGTTGCATTTAGGGAGCGAATAACCGTAGACGTGTTGAGAAATCGCTGACTTCAGAGTTACATCACACTACATTCCGCAAGTTTCAGCATAAGGCACTCTACATAAATTGTTTCTTCACGCACATCAGAAACTGGGGGTCAAACGGGGTGTTTATCAAATATGAACATTGCATGCGTCTCGAATCGAAACCTAAGACATAATTGGGGCATGTGCACGACTGACGGTGGGTTGTCAGTATGGGCAAACACTTGGTTGTTACTTATGGTGTTTTATTAGCAAACATTCAAATTAAGGTAGCTAGAAATATAACATAAAACACAAATTAGGTCACTATATTCCTAAATTCCTCTCACGACTTACCACTGATGAACAGCTCCGGTGTAATCAAGAAACTGATCGGTTTCGGTCAACTTCTCCACCTGTGCAATAATTCCCTCTGCACTTTCCTTTGGTGTTATAGTTGAGATGCCAAGCTTTGCGAAATTAACTTTCTCATCTATAGCTGCAGACATATCAGTGGCCACGAGACCCGGGTGAATGGAGAGAACAATAAGGCCCTCCTCTTTCGATTCGGAAGCAATAGCTCTGACTAAGTAATTGAGACTGGCCTTAGAAGCTCCATATGCTGTGGTTGGAATAGGGAGATAATCATTAACGGATCCAAGAAGTGTAGAGACAAATACCAACTTCTTCTGCTTGGATGTCAAGAGTAACGTACGGAAAGCCTGATAGGTCGAAACAGAACCCCAGGTATTGACTTCCCAGTGGTAGCTGAGAGCATCCTTGCTAAGGTCCTTCACTTGAGACACACTGTCACCGACACCAGCATTGGCCAATAGAACATCTATATGTCCGCTCTCATTAGCTACAACAGCGGCTGCCTTCTTGAGTGTCTCGGGCTTGACAACATCAGCCTCCAAGGGTTTGAAGTTGGAGTGTTTCGATGCCAAAGCCTTGAGATCAGCCGCACCTGCGAGATTGCGAGCAGTACCGTATACAGTGTTGGACGGATTGGCAGCTAATTGGGTAACAATTTGTAATCCAATTCCACGATTGGCACCAGTAACAAGGTAAACGGTTTGTTGGGACATTTTGATGGAGAATAAATGGGTTGTAGAGAACTACTGATTTGATTTGATTTGATCACTCCATAGAGGTTCCAACTACAGAGCGTCAACGCCCTTTTTATATCATTCACCCCAATTAATATTACAAATTCGGAAATGTTGCCACTATCCAAATTTACTAGCTTACAATCAAAGGGAAGTTTATAAAATTATTGCAAAAAAAACAAAAACGCGGGCGATAATAAGCGTACGCAGCACTGATGCGTCCATATGGGGTAATTTAGCAGGTGCCATATGAGTGCTCGGACTCTCGGGATGACAAACCTCGGTACAGCACGCAGTATTGAACGCCTTGCGTAGGTTATGGCTTAGAAATAGATCAAGCAAAGCCAATGAAGCACGAGTGTAAAAGTGTATTTAGTGCGAGAATTATTGGTAACCTGATTTAGTTTTCCGAGGGCTACTGGGTTAATTGCGATTTTGTTCCAAGAGCATTTGGCATGGAACTTCCGGGGGACTTAACGAGCAACTCTTGCCTAGCCGCTCTACGCAACCAAAAAGGCGGGCAGTTGAAGCCTTCAAGCCAATGCAGCAATTCTGTGAGACCACTTCTGGGTAATGCAAACATCAGCATACACAACTATCAGTACACACAACTAATCTCAATGTTAGTTACAGTCCTAGTGTGTTTCACAACCATGACCCATGACAAAATCTTATGAACCCTACAGGGCTCAGCTACTGGTGCAATATTGAATGTGCGCAGATTCACACGCCATAAGAAGTGCGGATGTGTTTTTGGGTGAATGCTATCACTTAGAGGGTTTAGGGCTTACATCTCGGATTCACGCATGCTGTGGTTGATGAAAGTATGGTTTCCGATTGAACTTTTGGTCCTTGTTTTCGTATTTTATAAAACTTAAGATCAGTTGACTAAAATTCGGTGACCAATGATACACTTGAGGGAGGCTCAGATAAAGATAGTGAAGAAACCTATTGGCGTTGAATAAGAGATAAGAATGTATCTTCGTATACTTTAGTTAGTCGTGTTTCAACGGACTCAGGACAAACTTGGAAGTTGATACCGGTTCGCGCTTATATCAGCACATGCGGCATCCGGTCTCGTGATCAGGTTTACTTCATGAAGCAAATTCGTTCGCTGTCCACGACCGGCATGTGGGTCCCAACAGGGTGCGTCCAAAGCATTTCCAGCCGGACTAATATGGCTGAACTTGACACGGCTGAGACGAAGAACGACTGGGACGAGCAACGTCCCCCACATTATCACTAACACACATAGAATCTATTACATCGCTAGTATAGACGAAGATTTCCCCAGAATCAACGCCAGAACCCCTCTTTGTGGAGGGGGAAATTACGAGCACTCTGTGCACCGGCCCGGATTTTGCCTATTTCAGTGCACGACCCTTTGTCCCCCCGCACAGAGGGACCCTATTTAGCCATGCACTTCCAAGAGGTCTTTAACGAGAGATGTGTGGATATTTGAACCATGGCCAGCATGATATAACCTCAGAATAAATCTACGAGAATCACATTTCAAAGAAATCACTCCACAAACAAATTCAGAACCCAAAATCTCGTGCGCACGTAGAAAGCGCTAAGAGCCTACTTAATAAGCCGGTACCGGCTAGACATCGATGACCCGCAATGAGTGTGACTCAATAGAGAGGTCCGAAAAAAATCAGGGTACCCGCATCCCTGTACCGGCAATTTGAATTTTTCACTCTCGTATAAAACCCTTTGTCCGCCCTGCAGCCAGATCTTGAAATCTTTCCCATATTGTTTGCGATTTCATTTCCATTGTTCTTGCAAGACATTTAATATATGTCGTCTTCAACGGAATCCTTCGATAAGCCCCAGACGGAGGGGGCTTTAGCCCAGAACGAGAAGTCTGTTTTGGCCCTTTCGGATGCAGACAAGGAGACTCTTGTGGCAGACCTTGCAGCCAAACATGGTATCAACCACCGCAAGCTGATGTGGAAAATCGATCTTTGTGTCGTTCCTCCATTCTGTTTGCTTTATTTCCTCGCCTTCTTGGACAGAGTCAACATCTCCAACTCCAAGGTGTATGGCCTTGAGGCTGACCTCGGTCTTGTGGGAAACCAGTTCAACACTGCGTTGACGGTTTTCTTCGTTCCATACGTCTTCTTCGAGATTCTGTCGAATTATGCCATGAAATTTGTGAAACCTCACATTTGGCTGAGTTTGTGTATCTTTTTCTTTGGTATCGTGACGATCGGCATGGGATTTGTCACCAACTTTGGTGGACTTGTGGGCACTCGTTTCTTGCTCGGTATCTTCGAGTCTGGTTCGTTCCCAGCCCTTTTCTACATCCTTGCCAACTTTTACACCAAGCTTGAATCTCAGAGAAGATTCTCGTCGTTTTTCTCCACCACATGTCTTGCTGGTGGGTGTGCCGGTGCTCTTGCCTACCGTATCCACGACCTCGATGGAGTTCATGGAATTGCCGCATGGCAGTGGATTTTCATCATCGAGGGTGCAATGACTGCTGGTCTGTCTGTTGTTTTGTATCTCACGATCGCTGATTTCCCTGAAGAGGCCAGATTCTTGAACGACAACGAGCGTGCATTCATCCGTGAGAAGTTGGCCATCTACGCCGGTGACTCAGGATACGATCTCAAGCTCACTCCAAAGGATATTGGTTCCGTCTTCAAGGACCCCATGTTGTTCATCTGTGGATTTGCTTACTTTGGTCTGATTATTCCTTCCTACGGTTACGCATACTTTGCACCCACAATCATCAAGGGTCTGGGCTACACCGCCATGGAGGCCCAGCGTCACTCCATCTATCCATGGATTGTGGCTTTCGGTTTCTCCATTATTTCAGCATTTGTTTCTGACAGAGTAGCTCTTAGACTGCCATTTGCTATTTTTTCCTCTCTCATTGCCATCGTTGGTTTGGCTATTGTCATGCAGGGAGGATCCAACATGAACCTGAAATACGGTGGATGCTTTCTGACTGCCATGGGATGCTACAGTGCCATGCCTGCTATTGTGTGCTGGTTCTCGCTCAATTTTGCTGGACACTTGAGAAAGTCCGTTGGAACTGCATATGTGGTTGGTTTCGGTAACATTGGTGGTATCATATCGCCATGGGTTTTCCCTAACGGTGACGCCCCCAACTACAAGATGGGATTAGCGGTCTGCATTGCCTTCGTTGCCTTTTCTATCGTTGTGGACTTGGCATACTTTGCCCTGGTGCTCTATAGGAATAAGCAGAAGGCGACGCCTGAATACAGACAGAAATGGGAAGATGACCTGACTGAGAGACAGAGACTCTTGAAGGCTGATTTCCATCCGGATTTCAAGTACCTCTATTAGATGTACTCACCAAAAGTTTCAAAGCGCATGCTTCCTTTTTCGTTAAATTTACGACTTGCCGTTTGATTTTTCTATATCCTTGGACTCTGTCTTGTATCACTCATCACCACATCTCCTGCCGTCTTAGACGACTATAATCATATCTACCATTGTTCAGAACATAACTTCCCATTAGTTTGACACTTAATCTAGAAACTCCGGTGCTTTCGGTCTCTCATTTCCTTAATCTTCCTCGGTTGAGCCGTCCCAAATAGGCAACCCTGCGATGAGATGTACAAACCGGCAGTACACGACAAAATCAGGAGTGTAAAGACGTTTTGTCTTTTATAGTTACAACGGAGGAACAAGGCAGCATTTACACTAACCAAATTCGCATTTGATGACTTCAGAAGCAACAGAGAAAGACCAGCAGGCCAACCCTCTTCATGAGATAAGTCTGACAGCTTTTTTGGTGGGTGCTTTTGGAGGGGTATCACTTGGCTTCGTCCTTTTCACCAGATTCAGCCCATTGGCAGTGTACTTCGTGGCTCTAAGCGTATTCCACTTTTTGGAGTACTATATCACCGCGAAACACAATTCCTCGAAGGTCACGAAGGACTGTGAGTTAATTTTCTGATATACAAATTCGGCAGTGATTTTTTGCTAACTTATTCCCCAACAGCGTTTCTGCTCAATAACGGCACCGAATACATCGCCGCACACATCCTAGCTGTTGCAGAGTACTTGTTGGAATCGTACTTTACATCGAATTGGAAGAACAATCGGATCTTGATCATTATTACCGGAACTTCTATCACTTGTTTGGGTCAATTTCTAAGGTCTAGGGCCATGTTTGAAGCGGGCGAGTCTTTCTCCCACGTTATTGCACAAACCAAACGCGAGGATCATCTTCTCGTGACGAAAGGTGTTTACAGTCTCTCGAGGCATCCGTCATATGCCGGGTTTTTCTGGTGGGCTTTGGGAACCCAAATGCTGCTGCAAAATCCCGTTTGTCTGGTTGGCTTCGGGGTCGTACTGTGGAAGTTTTTCAGCAGAAGAATAAGGTGTAAGTGTTTTTTTGAACCAGTGACCTCTTTGCGTTATACTAACATATATTCAGACGAGGAAACCAAACTGGTATCCTTCTTTGGAGACGATTATCGCCGGTATCGAAAATCTACAAAAACTCTCATTCCGTTCATCTAGCAAGAGCGAATCATTCGATATATATATAGTACACTCAGATGGGTCCAATGCGTTGCGTTGCGTCGTAATGATTCAATCTTCATCGTCAATGTTGGCCACGTTTAGATTCTCTGGATTAGGCAATACTCTTAAAACGTTTTGCGAAGACCACGATGGAATCGTCACTCGTGTCTCGGGAATCGCCTCTGGTTGTTCCGGCTTGTGCAAAGGAGTGTCACTTTCAGTCAGAAACAGAGGTGTCTCCATTGAGCTGGATGCTGAAAGTTCTGGCATTCCCTGCTTTTGACCTTTCGTTCCGTCGGTTTCCCCGTTTGTAGTCGTTACCTCCTCATTTCCGTTCGATTCATCGTCTCTCATGAGAAAAGCGTCTCCTTTCATGAAGTTGGGGAATGCCGACAACCACGGGTTTACAGCTTTTGGGAGGACCTGTTGAGCAGCATGTGCTGTCTGTGTATCAGGCTCCCTCGGGGGCGGTGTTGGCAAAGACACATCAGCAGCAGCAGCAGCAGCAGCCTCAAAAGCTGGCTCAGAAGTCCTGTTTATCGCCTTTTGTAGCCCTTCCTCGGTTTGTGGGCCAATCTGTCCCAACGGATGCAATGTTGACCTCTGCTTGCTCATCCATTCCTCCCTAAGCCCTATGGCTTCCCTACACAGTCCCAGAGGGTTGGAAGATGCTGGGGGAACCACTTGGTAAACTTGTTCAACAGTAAAGGGGCTGTCCATGTTGGTGTTAGGGACAGGGCGAGATGTCTGTGCAACGACGTCTCTGCGATTTTGGAGAGGTTCCCCAGAATATCCATCTGTTCCGTTAGAGCTATGTCCTTGATCCTGACTTGAATGATGTAAACTGTGAATCCAAGATGGGATTTGAATCTCGCCAATTCTCCTTATCTTGTTGTTTTCAACCTCCATAGAGGAGTGGGATCTCTTGACCGAAGTCGGCAAACCATGGTTATTCATTGGAAGTCTTCTCTCCGCGAGAGACGAAGGAGGGGGATAAGGCGGAGGTGGCAGGGGAGAAGCTGAAGCGTTTCGGAAACCACTGGAAGAAAGTGGACGAATGTTCGAGCCAGATCGAGTCGCAGATTCAGATACAACGCCTGGTTGTAGCTGTGTATGGAGTTCATTCTGAGACCGCGAAGGACTGAAAAATTGACCTGGAGATGAAACAGCCGTAGTTGGAGAATCAGAAGATTCTCTCTGAACAGTAGTCGAAGGTTCGGTGTTTTTCTGTGTAGGTTCCGTTTCCAGTCCGCTATCGGTCATGGTGATTTCGTCAGTAGCAATTAGATCTGCCGGGACCAAAGCCTCGAGTTGTGTTTGAGGTTGCGGGTCTAGTGAACCTGAAACTTCAGGTCGAGTCGGATCAGAAACAGCCTGGGCTTGTGGAGCTTGCAAGGCGTTGAGCGAAGAAATCTGGTCTGAAGAGACCTGAACGTCTGGAGTTTGGACAGGTGACTCTGAATCAACCCTCATAGCATGAGTATGACTAGGTACCACAATAGAATCTTCCTGGTCTTGGGTGACCTCTCCAGAATGTCTGGACATCATCTGTGCTAGACTCTCAGAGTTCTCATCAGAAGACAGATCGCTCTCAAACAAATCAGCCAGTCCAGCGTCCTCGAATTGGAAACTGGTATCGCTATTATCACCGCTATTTGGCTCAGACTCAGCTTGTCTCTTTTGACCACGCGGCTGGTTTGATCTCGGAGGAATAGGCAACGGCTCAGGCTCGTCATCATCAGAATCGCTGAGAATGACAATCACGTCCCTGGGCTGCTGAGACTCTCTCGAGGGCGACGATGCCGACGCCAGTGTCAAAAACGGAGGTTTGGTTTGAGGCTTCACATCAACTAGCTGCTCTTTATGAATTTCTTCTTTAGAGGCTTCCGCCTTGATCTCCTCCTTCTTTGGTCTCCACGATCCGTCCCGTTCAAGCTCTATAAACTCTGTGTCTTCATCCGTAGAAGCAGCAATCTCTTTGAAAAAATCATCAACAGCTAGGTCATTGAAAGTGATGGGGGAGCCGCAGACGGTACAGTTCCACCTAGGCGATTGGAACTGGAGCTGCAAGAACGAGGTGAGGTCAAAGCAAGCAAGATGATTGCACTTTATGGATTTGGCTGGAACCTTCATCTTGGCCATAGTAATTGGACATTTTAGCGTGACAATCTCTGCTCCTTCAATAATCAAATCATCATCGTCTTCATCGTCTCCCTTGAGGATCTGTAGATCGGCCAGTTTGCTTATATGCGGCCTGTCTATGACTTGCTTCGCGACCACGTCGAAGGGTAGAACTTCAACTTTGTG
Source organism: Kuraishia capsulata CBS 1993 (assembly GCF_000576695.1). Classification (NCBI taxonomy): domain Eukaryota; kingdom Fungi; phylum Ascomycota; class Pichiomycetes; order Pichiales; family Pichiaceae; genus Kuraishia; species Kuraishia capsulata. The sequence continues at coordinate 1,689,554 of NW_019172950.1, forward strand.
TATATAGAAAAGATATCTTTTCGATGTAGCTCCATAGTAGTAGCTTATGTCGTTGTGGCCCTGCTTGATCCCTTTTGTCAAGTCCGCAGGCTTGAAAGTACCAACTTTGTTTTTCAAACCGCCTATTGTCGTGGTAACATCTGTACCATTGACGTGAATTGCAAAATGACCAGGATACTCAACCGCAGCTGAATCTCTCACCATAACATTAGGTAGCACTTCTCCAGAATAGAAGAAGATCTTGTATTGCTGACTTTGAATACCGAGAAAGTCCGCTTCTGTGACCATCAGGTCGATTCTTTGATGCATGCGGTTCTTGGAAAGCCTGTCCAGAGATATAGGCGGGCACATGAGCTTGGAAAGCTTGAAAAATGGGCTTTGGGTGAAGTAGATGTGGTAGCGTTGGCCAGACGAAGTGGTCTTTCTGACAGATATTTGGTTTGATCCTGGGTGGACGTCGGCAGCAGCATTACTACCGCCGTAGATGTTTGAAGACGGGACTTCGTTTGCAGGCACAATAGCAAGATTATCAGGTCGTATCTTACGAGTTCCTTCGTATAGCAGAGTCCGCAGCCATGCAAGAGAGGGGATATCAGGAATGTCCATCTCCGCATACATGAAGACATTCTTGACCATTATCAACTTCAACGCATACTCCTGTGGATCCAGATTGTGAGTGTCATTGACAAAAAAGGCCAGCTTATCCACAAGCTCAGCCTTTTTGCCGGTCATGGTGAGTCCAAAGCTTCGACACACATTTTTCAGCTGAGCAACTTTAAGCGAGTTCATGACCTTATTGAGCTCCTGAAGAGGTGGTGTTAGTTGGTGAAATTTCTTATGGCACTTTCTAAAAAACCGCATGTGTCGTTCGAACGATTTATACAAGTGTAATTGCCCAAATACTCACAGATCTCTCAACATGTGTCAGCTCACGAGGCACGAGTGAACTCATTGCGGCCGGTCCAGTTTCAGCTCTTGTCAAGTGGGGGCACGGATTATCTTTGAGCCCAGATAATACGTGTTAAGCCAGAGGAGATTACTCCCATCAAATCGAGTCCAATACTCGGTTTCTCGGAACAAGTTTGTTGGAACGACGCCTGTTATGTTGTAATGCCTGAATGATTGAGCATCTCTCCCTGACGGCTCAAACCCACGCGCAAAAGGTCGTGTGAGGAGTCCCAAATAAGCGTGGCCGAGGGAAAAATTTGATCATTTCAGCCAGTCTGGGGCTGGAGAAAGAATTACTAGTGATGTGAATGGACAAAATTTCATGCGATTTATAGGCAAAAAGTAGTTGAATATCGGATTCTAAATTCTGCCTTTCTAACGAATATAAACATGCTGCATGTCAGATGAGATTTGCTTGAATCTCTTTTTTGGATCACAGTAACCGCAAAAGCGCCAGGAGGAAACAATTTTTTGTTTGAGCAGTAGCAAATCTACCAGAGTATCCACATATATATCCTTGTGCACTATATCAGCTTATTTTTGTCTAACAAATCCGTTCGTGGTGGCCATCCATGCTTCGAAGATCTTATCGCATGCAATCAATCCCCATGTTGTCGTGCGCCTCCTCAATTTGGAGCCACATGGGCTTATTAGACTTAGTCATAGACTCTTGTTGTATTTACAAGGCGATAGCGCTCGTCAGTGATTTGTTCACATTTCCGAGAAAACCACCTTTTATTTCAAGTCGAGGAGTCAGTAGTGGTATCTCAGAAGCGAGATATCGACGATCATCTCATGGATACTAGAGATATAAATCAAGAGCTGAGGGAGGAGGAGGCTCTTCTATCGAGTGTCCACCCAGCACGGGGATCTCTTAGAGTCCACACATTGGCGAACAAAGACAGCGAAATCATAGGAGATTACACTAATGTCATACTGACGAAATCTACGCTGGAGTCACTACAAAGGATTGAGGAGGCTCAAACGAACACAGGATTGAAAAGACTGGGGAGAGTGTTAAGGACCGTATTAAGATCGATCAACCCTTTCAACAAAGATCAGTTTGCTCTTTACTCCAAATTTGAGAAACTCGTTCTTAATGAACCAAACGATGCAACTATCATTGCAAAATACTCTACGATCACCAAATTGAGGTCAGGGCTACCACTTTGCACGTTGTCTATTCCCCACCCATTGAGGATGTACAGCGAGAGAAACGTCGAGGATTTCGACACCGTCAAAACGTTTTTGGAACAGCTAGACACACTTCCAGTGTTGGTATTAATCCATGGATTGGGTGGCCAAATGTCACAGTTTGAGCCATTAATGGGGTTGTTTTCGCAGTGTGCCGATGTCGTGAGTTTAGACCTGCCCGGGTTTGGCAACTCCAAGTTCAACACGCCAAATGTCAATTTCTTCAAACTCTCGAGCTACGACAAGGATCAGGAATTGGAGATGAGAAAGCAGTTTAAAAAATTAAAGTGGGATGATTTCAAGACCGAAAATATTGCCACTATCATACAGGAGTTTCTGGATCAGTTCTTCCCGAAGCGGACTTTTATTCTTGTGGGACACTCTATGGGGACTCACATCTCTACCAAGTTGTTGTTGAAGCTAAAACCAGAAACTGTGGAGGCTCTGGTGCTGTTATCGCCTCCCAGTTTCGTTGGGTCGAAGCCGTTTGTGTCACCTCTGCAGAAGTTCTTCCTCTCCATATTCAACTTTTTCCCAGTGTTGTTCGACTTCTTTAGGATTGCTGACAGAATAGGCGGAATTGAATCCAAATCTGTTTTGAGCTATATATACTCCGGTGGGGAAAATCACTCCGCTTTTAAGAAGCTAAGACAGATGAGATGGAACCTGGACACTGACTCAGAGACATTTTTGAAGTACATCCGTGGTTTCCAAAGATGCGATGGATTAGAGCTAGTAAGAGCATGCAAGAGGATCCGTGTGCCACCTACTGATGATGCTTTATCCACTGTACTAATTATGTGTGGAGAAGACGACAAAGTGACCCCCTTCAAAGCCTCCCAAGCCACTTATGAGTATCTGAAGGACTCTGGGATAAATCCCACGTTGCGAAAGATTTCCCATTGCAACCATTCTCTTCTGTTGGACAAACCAGAGCTGGTGAGCGGATTGGTACTGGATTTTGTGGAATCATTGCCATATTTGCATATCAGCGTTCCCTGGTGTTTAAAGGTCAAGGCCACCATCAACGGGGACAAATGGGGGCTGAAGAACGAGCTCAAATGGGCCAAGCTTCAGAATGTTTCTGAAGCAATTGTGAACCCAACCACGGGAGAAGAGAGTCCGTTGGTTTCCATGAAAACCCTGAGAGAATCAGACCCAATTCATAACCCAGCCAGTTTCGAAGCCGCCAATCCAAGGGTCATAGGCATAATCGACATTGGGTCAGACTACCCTTCCTACAACCCTGAAGGGTTCACCAGGGTCAAATACCACAAACTGCCCACTGTCTCCAAGTACATCCCAGACTCCGTCCAGGTAAGGAACTTTGTCGAGTTGGTGGAGTCCATATTGGAGGAGTATCGTGAAACTCACTCGGACTCTAGCCCCCAACCACTGGTTGCTGTACACTGCCATTACGGGTTCAACAGAACTGGTTATCTAGTTTGTTGCTATTTGGTGGAGAAGTGCGGCTGGGATGTTGCAGATGCTCTAGAAGGATTTAGAAAGTCTCGAGAACCAGGTATAAAGCATCCTCATTTCATCGATGGGTTATATCTGAGGTACAATAATGATTGAACGGAAAAACTGATTAATATCTAATGATTGTCAAGATAATGATATACAATTACTTTTCTACGCACATTTCTAAAATACTAAATTTGGTTATTGTACAACTGAAAAATTTACCCTATAGAAATCCGTCCCGGCCTGTATGTAAGTGATGTTGGTGATGATGGAGGCATTAGTCATGGCCCAAGGTTAGACGGCATCGTTACAAATGATGTCTGTCTGCACTTGGGTCAGAGATTGTGAAGATATGAACATTTTCAACCAGTGAAAACGCTAGTGGTGAGATATGTGGCGGTCGAATCCCAAGGATATCGTAACATTCACCCATTCCTGCACCACAGTCATATTCCAATCTGTGGAGGGGCATGTTTCACATTTTCCACCTTCAGACTCTTCTGAAGAGGTAATATAAAAGGAATGGTGAGTCCAAGAGCGATATAGCCCATCATTATCAGCTTCCCTGTTCGGTTCGACTGTGACAACTTGGAACATGCTGATGGGTTATGTTTTGATGTGGAGTAATGCTGGTTCAATACCACATTTATACCTCCTGTAAACGACATGGTGCACCGAGGAAAATGGCAACCAAATAATCAGAAATGAGAGAGTGAGTGTCAAAGGGCCAAAAACGTCCGATCAAGTAGGAAACGACTCAGGTGTATGTTGATGTTTTGTGTTATGAAATTCCAGATTAGATAGCAGGAAACGCAGGCTTCAGATATCAGGTAATAAGATCGACTGGAATACCGACAACTAAAATTGCAGGGTATTACCGGGAAAATGGAGAATTTATTCACAACCAACAATTTACGTCTACGAAAAAAAAACGCCCGAGGTGAGCAAGGGTATTTATAAGTATGTAGTAATCATTGTTACCAACAAAAATTGTGGTTCTACCCCCAAAATTATCAGCCGATTTTGCCTCGTTGTGGCTTGCCACATTGAGTAATGCTGGAAGGATTTTGTATGCGCAGCCATCGGACCTCGTGACATTGGCTGATCGATGCCCTGGGTTATGCCGTTAATAATCGGGGGGTTAAAGCATGTGTAGTTTACGGGCAAGCGGGTTTCGAATTATTAAGGTTATGTCACTGAATTTTTGATTTAGGCTATATATTGGTTCCAGTAGGAAACACTGAGTTAGTAATCGGTTGAATACATGTAGTCACATCCTTTTGCTCCAAATGCCGGGTTCGTCCCTAGTGCCCCGGAGATTTTCTCACTTCTCTTCTTTTTTATTATTATTATTTCAGGTCGCACGGCTAGTCACAGCCGTATTATCAATCACAAAGATTCAGTTGACCGTCGTGAGTTGTGCATGATCATCATATACGTTTGAAGAGAAGTCAACAATCTCCGGCTTTCAGGTGATTGCTTGCCCGTTTTGGAAGCTTGTAACGAGGAGTGGCCAGCCACTTTCCATATTCGGAAGTTTGACACAAAAAACTTACCTTATCGCTGGTATTCTCATTCTTATCGCACCTCTCTAGAAAATTACAGGAATATCATCAGACTTGGAAATACTCATCTTAAGAATCAGACATATGCTTGTCTTTGATTTATTTCTTGTTCATCCTGTGTCATTCCTGTATTTTCAAAGTGGCTCGACTGAATAAGAGATGAAATCTCGAAAGTACAACGCTCCATCCTGGTGCTGAAATGCTATATTGATTTGTTAGCAAGAATACTCTTGTAAACTGTTGAGGGCTTCCAGTCCATTCGTCCCGCTCTTGTCTCTCATTCTCGGAGATTCAAAAACATATAATCAGAAAGGCATGAATGGAATTTTTAAAGATGTATCGTCACCGTGAATCACGTCTCCGACTCGTCATCTAAGTAAATCATCGTTTGGTATGGATTTGTAACCGGAACGGGAGTGTTTGGAATAGAACCCAGGGTATTCAAAAAAATGTCGCTGCGTACCTTTCGTCGTAATTCTCTGCATCTGAAAGTTAGTCAGATGATCTCGTCACTTCAATTAACCCCTCCGACCACATTGAGCTTGTACAGTTGCGTTATGAATCAGTCACGGAGGGTTTCTGAGGCCCTCCAAAAAAAGCATTGTCACTCATGATTTATTCAGTGCCCAGTGCTATTGCTCCTCATCTGAACCCAATTGTACAAGCTGCCCACAGAGGTGAAATCATAATAGCGTATTTTAAAAGTGCATACCTAATGAACTAGTGTTAGTTACATAAACCAATTCACGAAGAACTATGTTGCACCAGGCTCTTGTCCACAACCGCTTTGAACCATTCTGTGTAAAAATCAGAGAAAATGCAAAAACTTATCAACAAGGTTTGTTCAGTGGGTAATTCCAGCTTTGTTTTTGTTATGTCATCATCTAGACACAGAAGGTTCACAGCAAGGTTCAACAATAGACGGTTCAAAACTCAAATAAACATACCTTTAGAAAACGCCAGAACAGATGAAAACGTTCTTCATTTCAATTTCGTTACTTTATGAAAGTTAGTACAGCTCTCAGACAAAGATCCATTTTTTCGAAGACCATCTTCCTTTTTCTTCTCTTGAAAAACACTTCAGCAATGTTATTAATGTTCCGATCATACAATCAAGTCACATACTCTAGTTTGAATTTGTTTAATTTTGGTCATCAGAATTGATTAAACAAGCGAGCGAAAGAAGGTAAAGAGGGTCCCGCAGTGGATGAAGATTTTTCTTGGGGATAAAACACTTACTTCATATTCATCTAACTGACAACAGTCCTCAAAAGATACGAGAAACATTCTCGAAATTCTTTAAAGAAACATAGTCAATAAGTAAACCTTTGTAAGAAGAAGAATAAATGAAAGAAAGAAAGGAAGAAGAAAAAAAGTCGACGAGTATTTCCCAAAGATTTTTTCTTCTGAATACTGTTTGGCACACGACCGGGATGTTGAACGAGAATGTTTGTATTTTCTATGATGCCAGGTCAAACAGATTCATTCTCGCGTACATAGGTTTCGGCAAAGCCTCAGTGAGTGGATAGAACCATCATAGAGCCAGAAAAACCATGTTGACCAGGTTTTCTGATACGCCCATAAAATTGGAGCAATCATTGCCGGTTGTGTCTTTGGAGTTACCTTCGAGTACAACAACGGTCATTAGGAAATCCAGTCTTGGCTACCAATCATTGTTACGCTCAAAGGAAGAAGATTCTTCGGAAAACCTGTTGATACGGTTTGAGTCAGGGTTGACTTCGTATGGCAAAATACTTGATATCAAATCAGAGTGCATATTTCAACAGTTATCTCTCCGAGTTCTCAGAGATCAAAAGACCATTGTATTCACTCCGCTCGCGTTGTCAAACAATTTCGGTTACAAATACCAAACTCTGAGCTTCAAATTTCCAGGAAAAATACAGAATAGATGTGTGACGATCTCAGAGTCATTTGAGGCCAAGGATCTGACCGTAACGGTGGACGTTCTATTGACGAACAACGTTTTGGTTACTCTTCTTCTTCGTCCTCAATTCTTTATTCAAGACGAATTTGATGTGACGACGTCATCCTTCTATCAATGGTGCGGGTATTCCCAGCCGTATTCTTTTGACTTGAGACCGCCGTTATTCTCGTATAGCTCCTCTTCCCAAACCGTTGTTTTCGTGCTAAAGGATGGAGGAATTCTAAGACTCGATAGAGACGATGCTTTGAGCACAACGCAATTAGTCCAACCTTTCAGCGATACCTCATACCTGAAGGCTTTGAAATCAAAATGGTTCGGGAAGTCGACGATATCGCTGCCAGAGAATGTGGATCCCTCTCACACAGCCATAGAAAACGTATCCACTGCGTCACAAATATCGTGCTTGGTCCACGATGATTTCATGATTACGCTGTCCATTGACAAAATCCTTCGTGTTTGGTCTCTCCATTCAAATAGTGTTTTGATTGAGAAGAGCTTGAACGATGAGTTATCGCAAGATCTATGGGGACTGCATCTGAACGTGTCGCCCTCTGACCTGGTAACTTTGTTACCAAACGCAGAGGATGGTTACAATATCGCGCTCTACTTGCCTTTGGCACAACAAGGTCTTTTCAAAGTGTACAGTCTGAATTTGCAGAGGGACAATCTAACTTCAAGAGTTGTTGGCGCAGAAGTCGGTCCTCTATTGATGGATACTAATTTGGAAAGTGCTAACCTCACATCGTCCGATACTTGGCTGTTCCACAGTTCCCAGGTGGTGAAGACCTCGTTAAGTGGGCAAAAATTGAGGGTTTTTGTTGCATGGGTGTTCAACAACTCCCGCTTAATACAGGTATTCGACGTTAACCTGAAAGTGTCTTCAATTTTGTCCTACGAGGTAGCCAGCAACGACAATATCGAGGATTTGCTGGATACACATGAATCTTTTGAAACCGAAGAAGCCATAGATTCTTTCTACTCCAGAAAGCTACGGGTCAAGTTTGATCAAAACATTTTAACAACAGTCATTCCCGTCTTTGAGCAACGTCACAATCTAGACTTGTTGGAGAACGGACAGACTAGCGTGGAATTATCATCCTCATCCGACAGTTTGTCCATTAGTCTCATCAGGTTGATTAAGCGATCTGTTGTCAAGGATCAAAATGCATTGTACCTCAGCAATCTGAAATCCCAATGGCGAAGGTTTTATTCTATTTGCACCGAACTATCCAAGAAGACTCAGCAGGTAGTTGTCTTCAGCATGAACACGGGTGGAAAGTTTGGTCTGCTTATGAAAAGTCAGGACTACTCCGTTATAAAGTCTGCCATGTGTTTTGAGATAATGAAGTACAGCAACAAAATCGTGCTCAGAGACCTTCCTGGCGGTGTCACTTCTCAAGCTGTTGAAGAGATGGTGAGACTATTGCATGCGTTTGGATCAAGTTTCTCCTCGGATACTTTGAAAGCTGTCAAGCTAGGTTTGATGAATGATTATACATCCGAAGCTTCCACGTCGTGGGAGGAGCGTATGAACAGCATTTTTGAAAGCTCAATGTCAGCTCATGTTACCCAAGAGGTTGGAAACGCCCTCCTCGAGGGGCTAGGAAAGGTGGACAATGTTTTGCAGGTGATTGAGTACATCACAACCGCACCCCAGGTTCATTTGGGTGGATTCAGACCAATAAAGAACACTCCCATAGGTGAATACGGAATTTCCACTCTAGTGGCTTCAGTCGAGACCCAGATAGAACTGCAGAGTGAGTTGATCTTCCAGCTCTTATTGATTGTTCTTTCTGTTGATGTGAACGATGCAATGGTGAAAATATATTCGAAGTTGTTGAAATTCTACGCGAAGTGCCATCTTGCACTAGCCACCTTGCGTTTGGGATTCAAGGAGAATGGTGAATTGGAAGAGGATGATGTGTTGAAGCCCTCACAATTAATGTTCACTGCTATCATCAAAAGGCTGAACGATGATGGTGTCCTCGTCACGTCCTCGAAAATGAACAAGGTCACAGAATATTTTGTCGACTTCGTCATTTACCAGGAGGAGTACGCCTTTGCTGCTGTCTCCTGGTTGCTCAAAGCCAATCAAGCTGGGGTTATCCTTAATGACTTCGTCCAGTTTCTGCCCAAAGAGTCCCCTGTATCTGCTTTGCTGGAAGGTTTAATATACATGGAGGTTGGAGAAGGCACCAAAGCTTTCGAGGTATTGCGCAAGAACTCGTCTTCAATTGCAAAGTATAGCACCACCATTCTCGAAACTCGTTCTTTGGAACCTATCCAAAACTTGTCAAAATTCAAGCTTCTGGGTGTCGGCTCGGAAACACTGTACTTCATCAACCTTGCAAATTTGTTTGACGAGAACGGACTAACAAATATTGCATTGAAGCTGTCACTGTCGTCAATAACATGTCCTCACACTGATGATGAGCTTATCAAATATGGCCATAATCAACAATGGCAATTTTTCAAGCTGTCGCTGAAGACCACTGAGTTTCAGATGGCTTACCACGCAATTTTGAACATAAACCGCAAGTATAGGTCCGAGTGTTTGCAGATGTTCATTCTCAAACTGTTCGAGACTGACCAGGCTAACCTCCTGACATCATTTTCAAATGCAGACGATATTGACACCGTGCACAAGATTATCTATGATTTGGCTGAGTCTTCGCCAGTTCTTGAATCCTTGAAATACTACAAAGTGTGCTATTCGTGGAGAGTGAACTATGGGGACTATCGCGGAGCATGTGAGTCACTGTACCGGTTTATCTCACGGATCCAGGATCGCAGATCAAACGCAGTATCCACTCAAAAGCTCAGCAAGAATAACATCATTCTGGCCGAGCTTTACCTCATCATCATGAACCTGCTCTGCACGCTGTCGGAAGAGGATGATAGATGGATTCTGTCGTTTGCGTTGAAAGCTGGGGAGCCTAACAGACTCAAATCGTTAGCTGAACTCAAGACAGAATATAAGGCGGTTTTGAGAAGTATGAAAGAAGTGTTGCCTTGAAAATGTATAGTTAAGCGAGAATCAGTATCGTTGCCAATTTTAGGAGTGTATTTTATTTCACCGTAATTTCATTTACCCGCGTGATAGACCCGATGGAACTCATCGCCTTCTCGTTTGACATTTTGTATGGGCCTCTGGGGTTCCCCTTGAGCCAGCAAGAGTGAAGTTCCTGGCCTGAAAACCCTATTCTCATGGCAAAATAAAGCCTGTTTCCTCAACAATTATGTCTGTGCTGAAACAAAATGCAAAAGTAGCCGTTATAGGCTCAGGTATATCCGGGTTGTCGTTTGCTTACTACCTTTCCAAGTTGAGACCAGACGTCAAGGTATCTGTCTTCGAAGCCACAGACCGCGTTGGTGGATATATTAGAACCACTAAACATAGCCAGTCTGGGTTGATGCTTGAAAAAGGACCAAGGACTTTGAGAGGTGCCAGTGTGGGGACGCTCCTCATAATCGATACCATCCTCAAGCTGGGAAGACAGAAGGAGCTGATGGGTGTTCACAAAAACTCGCTTTCCTCAAAAAGATATTTACTGTCAAATAACAAGAGTGAGCCATTGATGGCTTTGCCTACTACGTTGAAGGAATCACTGCGGTTTTTGAAAGACGACTTGGCAAAAGGCATGATTCCTGGTATTATGGCAGAACCCTTCAAGCCAAAGGAACATCACGAATACGACACAGAATCCGTCAGCGAGTTCATGGAACGTCGTTTTGGTTCCTGGTCAAGTAATTTGATCAGTGCAGTTTGTCATGGAGTTTTCGCGGGCAGTTCAAAGGAACTTGGAGTGGATTCGTTTCTTCCTGCTTTAGCCAAACTTGAGAGGGATTACGGTTCAGTATTAGGAGGATTGCTTCGAAGGTCCGATGGCTCTACTCCGAACGAACAAAAAGAGCTTCTCTCTAAGTACTCTGAATTGTTTGGAGTGGAAATTGATTTCACGAATCTGGTAAAGTTCCTCAAGGATTATCCTATGGTTGTTTTTGGGGCAGGACTCAACAGCCTACCTGACATCATATACGAGGACCTATTGAAACACTCACCAAATGTTAAGTTCCAGTTCAAAAAATACATCAGCTCCGTTCAGAAAGAAGGTGATCGTGTTATAGTTGATGAGAGAAACAGTTTCGATCATGTGAAATCCACAATCAACGTCCATCGTCTCTCTAACATTCTGAACAACCAGAATCTGAAGCCTCTGTTGAACCAGATCACTTACTCTAGTGTCGCGTTGGTCAATGTGTATATACCATCTCATAACTATTTGAAAGACACTCCGGGCTTTGGATATCTAGTTCCATTGGCTTTGCAGAATGACGAGAAGCTGCTGGGTGTGATTTTTGATTCGTGCAATGAGGCGTCTTCCAGACGTCTATTTGAACCAGCTGTGTTACACGATCTCAAGTCCGGTATCGTTACTCCTGATCAGAGCAAATCAGCACAGTCTGAGGGAGACTATACCAAAGTGACATTGATGTTTGGGGGCCATTTTTACAATGAAACTGGGTTTCCTACTAAAGATCAGTTGATCTCCTCCGTGGAGAGGGTCTTGCAACGGGATCTGAAAATTGACCTAGAAGCGGTCAGAAAAAGCACCATTGAGATTGAACTGATTGAAGATGGTATCCCCCAATACAATGTTGGCTATCAGATGTTGAAGTCTAAGATTATTTTGAAGATGAAGGACGAATACGGCCATCGTCTCAGTTTAGGTGGTATGGCTCTAGGAGACGGGATTGGGGTCCCGGACTGTTACCTGAACGGGTTCAAGTCAGCATTGGAATTGAGTGGTGTTAATGAAAAATAGAAATTTGAATAGTGAATGACAATACTACAGTTACCGATATATATATATACAATTCTACATATACATATCCATCAGATCCTAAATTTTTCACCACCGGATCAACCCATTGCAGACCCGGAAAAACACATCGCAGGTGCGGAATTGCGGGCACGCACTGGTGACTCAAGCATTTACTTACCACCCTGTTCCTTTGACTCTTCTTCCTTGCCTGATAGTCGAATATGAATGCCGGTTCCAGTAATATTGAACTAGATACTCTGGACGTGAGCTCTGAAAGAATAGAGACGGTGGTCCAACCGTTGCCTGTGGCACTTAAGGGGAAGGATGGTTTGGAAGGCATATCAGAGATCCAAGTCTCTTACAGAGGTCCAGCTCCAGAAATACCTGAGGAAAGAAGAGAAAGCGATAATTTAGATGAAGAAGATGAGGAATTCCCAGATGGAGGATTGAAGGCCTGGTTGGTGGTTGGGGGATCGTTTTTTGGCCTTGTGGCTGACTTTGGCCTGATTAATTCCATGGGTGCAATTCAAGCCTATGTTTCCGCGCACCAGCTTTCCAATGTTTCCAGCTCAACTTCGGCCTGGATCTTCTCAATTTTCACGTTCTTCTCATACGTTGGTGGAATTTTTTCGGGCATTCTATTTGACGAGATTGGAGCAAAAGTTCCACTGATAGCTGGGTCGACCCTCTTCTTCGTGGGGCTTTTCTGCACGGCAAATTGCACCTCGGTCTATCAGTTTGTTCTTGCTTTTGGTGTGGTTGCTGGACTTGGAGCAGCCCTCTGTATGGCTCCTTTGGTGGGTGTCATATCTCATTGGTTCAAAAGAAAGAGAGCCACTGCCGTTGGTATGGCTACCCTTGGAGGCTCCATTGGAGGCATCATCTTCCCCATCTTGCTCAATTCCTTGTACACATCTCTGGGATTTGTCTGGGCGATCCGCATACTATCGTTTGTGATTCTTGCATGTCTTTCTCTGTCGATTTTGCTAGTGAAAGAACGTCTTTCTGAACGTCGCCATATGTCGCCTACATCTACGTCTCTTCGGGAGATTTCGTTCAAACAGGTTCTGGCCACAATCTCCACCTATCTCAGAAACGCAGTTGACTTCAAGGCTTTGCAAGATCGCAGGTATGCTCTGTGTGTCGTGGGGGTCGCTTTCGGAGAGCTTTCGCTGATCTGCGGACTGACGTATTTTGCTTCATATGCTATCAGGATCGGTGCGAGTACGAGTGTGGCCAATATGATGATCGTGATAGTGAATGCGGTAGGTATTGCGGGCCGTTATGTTCCTGGACTACTTGCAGACAGATACGGAGTATTCAACGTGATGTCTCTCATGCTAATTGGAGTCTTTCTGAGTGATATCGTTCTTTGGTATGGCATTGGACGCACGGTCAATTCTCTTTATGCCTACACAGTGTTTTACGGGTTCTTCTCAGGCTCCGTCCTGAGCATATCTCCCGTTTGCTGCAGTGCCATATCACCAACTAGAGACTTTGGAAAAAGATATGCCACCATGTATTTGCTGGCCGGTTTCATCTTCCTGGTGGGAGTCCCAGTGGCTGGTGCCATTATTGGAGACGAGTCCATTCATAGGTACGAATATTTCATCCTGTACACCTCCATACTGGCCCTCATTGGTGCATCAGCCTTTGTATGTGCGAGACTGGCGATATCAAGGACGCTCTGGAAAAAGGTTTAATTACAGAATTATATTATTAACAAATTCACTGTTTAATTTGATACGTATATAACAATAAGGCAAGTACAAAAATTCAAAAGAAAAACCAAATTGTATGACAACCCAAGCTTTTGTTTCAAACATAAAAAAATATAGTCTTCTCTATTTTCCACAGAACGCCAACAAAAATTCAAAAAAGATATAAAAACTGACCCGCTGGTCAATAGTATGCACATGTCAAACGATGGAATCTTTTTTCGGCTTTGCTTGATAATATTTCTGATATGACTGAGCATAAGAAAATCCTCGTGAAAGAAAGAGATCCGTGCCAGACGGTCTTAGTGCATGAAAAAATCTAATGAAAACCCTGGAAAAATGAAAAATAACCGAGAAGAATATGACAACAAGATTAAGTGAGGACAACACCTGCTTCGATCTATTGTTGGGTCCAAACCGGCAAAGAGAATGCATCTCATGGCTAATTCGGCCCATAACGGCTGAGTCTCATGACGAGCCATCCATTAGCCCTCGTGAAGCTTGTTGTTTTTGAAAAAAGGGGTTGATGTTTTTGGAGTTTTAGGAGCAGTGATAAAGGGAAATGTGAGCAAAGCAAATGGTTGGAGAGCCCGATTACCACCATTGGGACGAGGCACCGCTCTGGTTACCGTAGGACTGGTACGAGCTTTGACCGTAGGAGGCCTTGGCAGCTCCGCCGTAGCCAGCAGAAGCACCGCCGTATCCACCGCTGGATCCACCGTAGGAGTTTCCGTATCCACCGCTGGATCCACCACCGTAACCGGAGCTTCCACCTCTACGGAAGTCTCTGGTCTGAGTTCTTCCGCCTCTGCCGCCTCTGCCGCCTCTTCCACCAGAGGTGTCTCTGGCAATGGAGTGCAAGAAATCTGGAACCTCCTGGTTGGCCTCGGACAAAATGTCAATCAAGTCCTTGATAACGCTCTTGTTACCACCACGGTTGACGAAAGCGGTAGCAATACCGACATTACCAGCACGACCGGTACGACCGATACGGTGAACGTAGTCGTCGATGTCGTTAGGCAAGTCGTAGTTTATGACGTGGGTAACGTTTGGAATATCCAAACCTCTAGCAGCAACAGCAGTAGCAACCAAGATTGGGGTCTTACCGGATCTAAACATATCCAAGGCTCTTTCTCTCTCGCCTTGGGATCTGTCACCGTGGATAGAAGTGGCTGGGAAATTCTGGTTGATGAGGAAGTCCGAGAGCATGTCGGCCATTCTCTTGGTCTCGACGAAAATCAGGGTCAAACCGGTACCAGCATCCTCTCCGGATGCCAGAATATCTAGAAGAACAGACTTCTTGTCCATGTCCTCAACGGCCAGAACTCTCTGGGTGATGTTCTCTGAGGTGGAACCGACACGGCCGACAACCAAGAACAGGTAGTTCTTGAGGAAGTCCTTGGCCAACATCTGGATGTCTCTTGGGAAGGTAGCGGAAAACATGAGGGTCTGACGCTCTTCAACGCCTGGCATGTCACACTCCTGGACGATGTGTCTGATCTGGGGCTCGAAACCCATATCCAACATTCTGTCGGCTTCGTCCAAAACCAAGAACTTGATGTTGCTCAAAGAGATCTTTCCTCTCTCCAGCAAATCGTTCAATCTACCTGGGGTTGCCACCAGCAAGTCGCATCCTCTTTGCAGGGTTCTGATCTGTTGGTTGATGTCGGAACCACCGTACACCACGCTTGGTTTCATCCACGATCTGTAGGCAAACTTTCTGGCCTCTTCGTAGATTTGCAAGACAAGCTCTCTGGTTGGAGCCAAAACCAAGGCGGTTGGGTAGGCTCTTCTTCTGGAAAAGACGTTGGTCTCCTCTGGAATTGGGGCTGGTCCGCTAATGAAGGATTGCGAAAGGACTGGGAACAAGAAACCACCAGTCTTACCGGAACCGGTCTGGGCACAAGCCATCAAATCTCTACCGGCATTCACGATTGGAACGGAGTACTTCTGCACTGGGGTTGGCTTGGTGAACTTGGACAGCTCGATGTTCTCGACCAAAAGAGGGTCCAAAGGAGGAGAAGTGAAGGAAGTAATGGCGTCAGGAACGTTATCACCACTGACCTCGACTGGGATGTCGTCGTAGTTGTCAAAGTTAATACCAGAAGACATCTTTGGTTCTTCGGCACTTCCAAAAAGTTCAGCCTCAAGCTTGGCATCCTTGGCACCTGGAACTTGCACGCCATCAACGAATTTACCTTCACCTGGTCTTGGACCAGACTTGTAGTTTCCACCGTTGCTGAATTTGCCTTGGCCTTGGCCGCCTCTGCCGCCGTATCCGCCGTTGTTTCCAAAGTAGCCGCCTCTTGAGCCACCGTTTCCACCTCTGTTGCCGTAGCCATTGCCACCTCTGCCTCTACCGTATCCACCGTAGGAGTTGTCGAACTGGTCTGCATGGTCGCTGCCATCACGGGATCTGTGAGGGGGAACGTATCTTTGACGGGATCCGCCGCTCAGGCTGAGATCATTCATTTGAGATGGTAAATCAGACATATTTGTATATTGTTACCTCTTAATTGAAAAAAAGGAGGAAATAAATCTGGAAGAGAAAAGAACAAGTCTCCTTATTGCGCGTCCTTCAAATTTTTTTGCTTTTTGCCGGGCGAAAATTTGGTGGCAATTGAGTCCTGCACAGATGTAAAAATTTTCTTTGGTGGGGCACTATTAAAAGTTTTGAGGCGCGTCACGTGAACGCTATCAAACTGACAAGGCTACAGTTCTTTTTGAAGAAACGATATCATATTACTTTTGCTAAACTAACATCGAACCTAGTTCTCCAAGTCCTTCTTGAGAGTACCCAAGAAAGCGTGCTTCTCAGCTGGGGTCTGGAATCTACCCTTACCGAACTTGGAAGCAGTGTCAATCCACTTAAGGTTAACCTCTTCCAGAGCCTTTCTGGAGGTGTCAACGTAAAGGGACTTTCTCAAAGAGATAACACGCTTGACTGGACCTGGGATAGAACCCTTGAGCAAGACAAAGTCGTTCTCAACGGAACCGTATCTGACGAATCCACCCATTGGGGTGATGGTCTTCTTGGTACGGTCAAACTCGGTGGCACCGGAAGCCTCATCACCAGCCTTACCAACTCTGTAAACCTTGTGGTTGATGGAAGTTCTGTGGTGGTAACCTCTCTGACCGGCACGGGCAACAGTCCATTGCACGTGCGATGGATGCCAAGCACCAATACAGGCAACCTTTCTGACACCTCTGTGGGTCTTTCTTGGAAGCTTCTTGGTTCCCCATCTGTGGGTAACACCCTCGAAACCGTGACCCTTGGTGACGGCGACAACGTCGATCATCTCGTTCTGCTCGAAAACAGAGTGGACGCTGACGGTCTTCTCGAAGTGCTCCTTGGCCCAGTCAACCTTGTCAGAGGTAGAACCACCGTTGACCTGGATCTCGGCCAAATGGGCCTTCTTCTGGGACAATGGGGTCTTTCTGATCTGGGTGTGGACAAGAACTCTGACGACGGAAGCGTACTTCTTGATTCTGGCAAGCTCACGCTCGACATCGGAAGCACCTTCGGCGTACTTGGCAGAGTACTTGGTGAAAGCCTTCTTCTTGGACTTGTACCAGTTCTTGTAGAATCTTCTTCTAACGTCCTCAGACAAGTGCTCGGCCCAGACGGTGGTCAAAGAACGCAAACCTCTTGGGGTCTCGATGTAACCAACGACACCGACGACAACGAGCTCTGGGGTGTCAACAACGGTGGCAGCCTCAACAATCTCACGCTTGTGCATCTTGGAACCTGGACGGTCCAAGTCACGAACGATGGTGGTCATACCAGCCTTGTAACCCAAGAAAGCGGTCAAAGCGACTGGCTTAGTCTTGTTGTCCTTTGGGAAGGCCTTAACCTTTCCTCTGTGGGAGGCAGCTCTCTTTCTTGGCAAGAATCCAAGGGAACCGTGACGTGGTTCTTCGTACTTTCTGTGAGACATATCTAGTTGGGTGGTGTTAGTATACGATGAAGAAAGAAGTTGCAGGTGTGAAGAGAAAAGCGACGGTGAAAATTTGAAAAATCCTCTCCGCTGTGGTCGTGTATTCCCGAAATTGAAAATTAAAATTGTGTGCGTGGTCTGAAAAGTACGCTGATGATGGACCACGATGTACCCGGTAAACTTGGTATCCTTGTCCAGACCAGTTGTTCTCCTTGATTTTGATATTTTGAAAAACTTTAACGTATTTGCGTTTCATTTTTGTACCGACAATTAAATAAATAATTTGTAAGTTCTTTTGAATTGTGTGTTATATACCACCCTTTGCCCATTTTCAGCCGGGTAATCCAACAAAATTACCTGTTTGGGACTAGCGCGGTGTCAGACACAAGGCGAAGGCCCCAGCTTGCCCCGTTGACTACGCAAATACCGGTCTTGAACGCTGGAATTATCGTGAATTTACCTCAAATATAAATTTTATCAGTTGCAGAAATACAATGAAAATTATCTATTTGTAATAACTCAATTTTTTTCTCATTTCCCTCATTTTAGCTCTCCTGAAAACGATTTTTCAGATTGGCACGTGACCTCGAGAAATTTAACGATAGGCCGGCCGCGAAATTTTTCATCATGCGGTCTCTTAGAGTCATCTTTTCCCCTGTCTCTTGGATTTTCAAGTTTCTTACAATCAAAGATCTTGGTGCTCATATAACTACACTCTACTGGAGTATACTGGTTGGTCTTCCCTCTGTTTGTTTCTCTCTGGATCTTGTATTTGAACCAAGAGATTTTTCAAACCCTGTGAATCAAAAGAGCATAGCATTATTAAGACCTTTGACGCTTCGCAATGAGTCTGTTTGCCAGAAACTTCCTCTCGCTGCCTAAGCAGACGAAGTTTGCCTCTGTTAGATTCTTCGCTAAGTCTGCCGCCGTTAGCTCTACAAAGTCCTTGGATAGGGCTACGTTGACTATCAGAGATGGACCGATCTTCAACGGATACTCCTTCGGTGCTGACAAAAACATCAGCGGTGAGGCCGTGTTCACCACCTCATTGGTGGGATACCCTGAGTCTATGACTGATCCCTCGTATAAAGGTCAGATCATTGTGTTCACTCAGCCTCTGATCGGTAACTACGGCGTCCCTTCGGGTACTGCCAGAGATGAGTTTGGCCTGCTGAAATACTTCGAAAGTCCTCACATCCAATGTATCGGTATTGCAGTCAGTGATGCTGCCATGCAATACTCTCACTGGACTGCTGTTGAGAGTTTGTCGCAGTGGTGTAAGAGAGAGGGTGTTGCTGCTATCACCGGTGTCGACACCAGAGCTTTGGTTACTTACCTCAGAGAACAGGGTTCCAGTCTTGCTAAAATCTCTGTGGGTGAGACTTACGATGCTGATGAAGATGCTGCATTCGAAGACCCGGGTTCTGTGAACCTGGTGCACAAGGTCACCACCAAAGCCCCATTCCACATACCATCTCCAAACGGACAGTTCCACGTTGCTGTGTTGGACTGCGGTGTCAAGGAGAACATTTTGAGATCTCTGGTATCCAGAGGAGCTTCCGTGACCGTTTTGCCATACGACTACCCAATCCAGAACATAGCTGACAAGTTTGACGGTGTGTTCATCTCGAACGGACCTGGTGATCCAACCCACTGCGCTTCGACTGTTGCCAACCTCAAGGTCACCATGGAGAACAACAAGGACTTGCCAATTTTTGGTATCTGTCTAGGACATCAGCTGCTGGCTCTGGCCTCAGGAGCCAAGACCGTCAAGTTGAAGTACGGTAACAGAGCTCACAACATTCCAGCCTTAGACTTGACCACCGGAAAGTGCCACATCACTTCCCAGAACCACGGATACGCTGTCGACGCTGCCACATTGCATCCAGATTTCAAGGAGTATTTCATCAACTTGAACGATCAATCAAACGAGGGTATGATCCACAAGACAAGACCCATCTTCTCGACCCAGTTCCACCCAGAAGCCAAGGGTGGTCCTTTGGACTCTTCCTACTTGTTTGACAAGTACTTTGAGTTGCTGCAAACTTACAAACAAGAGAGCAACATCAGAAAGAGTTACAAGGTGGACGACCTGTTGGTTGACATCTTGCCCAAGGAGAGAGTGATGTAAGCCACGAAGATAACACATAACGCCTGTGATAATAAACAAAAATCCATAATTTCCTTAAAGGAGCTCAAAACTCGTTTGAAACAACTTGGTCATTGTAGTATCTTGGGAAACGTATTTGAGTACACGTATGAATTTGTAAGAGTCCTTTCCTTATGTGCTGTTGCTAAGAACTTATGCTGGGGAATTTTG
The DNA here is from genome assembly GCF_000576695.1 of Kuraishia capsulata CBS 1993. Taxonomy (NCBI): domain Eukaryota; kingdom Fungi; phylum Ascomycota; class Pichiomycetes; order Pichiales; family Pichiaceae; genus Kuraishia; species Kuraishia capsulata. The sequence continues at coordinate 1,709,475 of NW_019172950.1, forward strand.
ATAGTGCTTTAAACAATTATAGATAACCAGCAAAAATTGAGTTATTCATCCAAACACTATCAACCGTTGAATAGCACGGCATTTTCTCTTTTCTTTGACGTTAAAGCCTGGTTTTTCAAAATGTCGGCTAATTACATTATGTGGAAGAAGTTCATACTCTATGGTGGAGGAATAGTGGGATCTGGTGTTCTCCTCTACAAGTTCACCACGCCGACTGAAGAGCAGCTGATAGCCAGACTATCACCAGAACTGAGGGCCGAGTACGAGAACAACAGACAGTTCAGGCAACAAGAACAGCAAGAGCTGATGAAAATTGTCCAGGAGACCGCTGCTTCCAGTGAGCCTATCTGGAAGACTGGATCCATCGTCTCTCCATGGGACAGAGACCCTGCTACCCAGGGCTTACCTAAAGGAACGGAACTATTGGTCAAAAAACAGACTTTTGAAAAGGGGATTGCTACTGCTCGCCAGCTAAGCGAGATTGAAGCGTTGAAGCAGGAAGAAGAGAGAATGGCGCAGGCAAGCCAGGAGAAGTCGAAATGGGCGTTTTGGAAGAGGTGAGGCCATGTTGAAAAATACTTCGGCACCACTCTTGTATATGGCCTTTGACTCATTCAGTCTACATCTTGTGAATATTTGTTTTTATCGTTGATATTATGCTAAAGTCGTAACTCTCCGCGTCGTCAACTCCCCCAACTACCAAAGAACCTGGAACCAATACTCGCGGCCCCAGCACTGTTGGTCACACCTCCCAAGGCAGACAACGCCGAAGGAAGCGATCTGCTTGAAGAATAGGACGACGAGTCTTTCTGCTTATTCGCATCGTCAACAGCTGCCACTATCTTTTTTGTATTCGTATCAATGACCATTCCACCTTGGACCACTTGCCTAAAAAAAGGGTAAATGTTAGTAATTGTTCCGCAGGCCTCGCAAAACATGCAATTGTCTTCACTTACTCTAACACGGTTTCCAGCACTTGCCATCCAAAAACAAGATCCAGCTCACACACGTTCTCAAAACAGGTGTTCAACACCTCCACAAATACCTGGATCAAATCCAGTATGCCCAGCTCGGATTCCTGCTCATCCACTATGAATACAAAGTACAACGTGGCGTAGCGACGGTATATCACCTTGATGTCATCGTAACCCTGCAGCAGAGGAGGAGGTGTAAGAAACGAGCATTGCACTGACGACCGTCCTATCACCAATTGGTGCACCTGGTGGAGAAGCAGCCTCTGAGTCTGTATGTCTACCGGGGTGTAGAACTTGATGAGTCTGGGGACACCGTCGTTGTTAACTGTGGATGTTAGTTACGAAACCATGGGATAAAACCACGAGTCTATACTCACATATCAGAACTGAGTGAATCATCTATAGAAATTGAAAGGATTCGTCGGACAACTCCCTAGGTCCAACTAATCGTCTTTTTTCAGTACTCGAATGCTATTAAATAGTGCTAGCCCATCATCCCTCTGAAGCAAAGCCATAATTCATTTGGCGTGCACAGTTGGCACACGACCAAAAAAATTCGGCAGAGGATCTGTATTAGGCGGTCGCACATCTGAAACTCTAGATGTGTTACATGGGCATTTTAGAGTATATGTATTGGATGAATATGATAACCAGTATCTTTGGCATATGTGTTTGACAAATGAGCAGCAAATTGCATTGGTCGCGACTGAAGCTCCCTCCGTATTCTCTCCAACGACCTTATTCATCGTCCGAAAGGGGCAGTAAGTTCTAATGCATCTATCTGCACCTCACACATGTGGCCCTTCCGAAGCATTTCTTGAGTTCTATCACACTTGAGAGATCGATATAAAATACCTTCTTACACGTTTGGGTATATTTCTACAGAAAATATATGCTTCCACCAAAAAATCCTGATTTTTTGCACTATTATTGGCAAACCCCGCCCCTTGAAGACCCGTGAAGAAGACGTCGTGCATGCCTCGACGGAGAGCACACATCAATGCATACATCGTTCGGTACTTGAGGCAAGCCTTAAATTTAGTCTATTACCAGTCATTTCAAGAGTACTTGTCAAAGCACTTTTTAGATATCGTGATATCATCTTGCTCGTTCAGTCTACAAGTACTGAGCGCCAGAATTTTTGTAAACTCCTGGAACGATTATAAGTGGGTTGTTTCAACTTGATTGCCAGTTGGCTCCAACTTTCCTCACATCAGAAATCTGTTTTAGCATATTCCGCAAAACCCCACACAGTTGACCTGGACAAAAACTTGACTGAGTGAAAAAGATTTTCTGAGCTTCTGCTCCAAGTCATTCATAAATTTTTGCCATGATTTCTACCAAACACCGACTTTCGGCCTCTTCAGAAAGATCTTCTAATAGGAGACGCTCCTCAAACGGGGACACTTTGCGGCGGGGAAGCGAGTCTTCTGCTGGAACAAAAAAGGTCTGTCTCGAAGGCGATATTGTCAGAGGTAATGGGTCTTACATGGAACGTGCAGGTTCGGATGTTGGTCCGATTTCCAGAACTCGAGGCGTAAGCGGTGATCTTCAAGGCCAGGGTGAGGCTGCGAGGTCGAACCGATCGCTCAGTGAGTCTCCAGTTTCCGGCAAACCCCGAAAATCTTTTACAAAAACGGCAGGAGAAATGGAGAAGAAATCGATGCTTTTGCTGAAAAATGAGTTTGACGGTGTTGAGGATTCCGAAGTTTTTTCCGACGAAAGCCCCACGGATGCAGGTGGATCGGATTCTGAAAACGGATTATCGCCGTCAGAACAACTTCGCCAATTTCTTGAGTCTAAGCTGCCTCTTTCTCCGGAACAGTGCGACTTAGCTTTTTATTTGGCGGAGTCATCTGGGGACCAGGCCATACTGAGTGCGCTGAAGAAAAAGATTGAAATCGACTTCAGAAACCTCTCTCTGGGATTTGCAAATGCAAGGGTATCAAGGATTGATGAGTTGATCAAAGTCATCGACCAATCAATAGCTGAAGTCCAGACTAATTATAATGCATACAAAAAACACGTTGAACTGAAAAGTCCAAAGCCTGACCGAGAACTGGCCATTGAGAAGTCTAGAGCAAAAGGATCTGCCGTCGAAGACAAATCCCAGCCGCTGCCACCACCAATCGAGGATGTTCCTGTGTTCAGAAAAACGTTCCAAAAAGCACAGGAGCCATTAAAAAAACTCATAACAGCTTCTCGGGTGGAATACGACTACAAGCTCAAGCTGATCGAAATGGATACAGAGCAAAGGCGTGTGATATGGCAACAGTACTGGAAAGAAATAGCGGATGCAAGAGAGAAAATGATAGACGAAATATCGTCGACTCAAGCTGAAATGCGGAACGAGTTTGTTGGCTTGAATAAAAGCTCGTTGGAGAACTTAGATGAAAAGAATTACCGGAAATCCTTGAAGGTGGTTGGTAATGTCTCGAACGAAACTGAGGTCTCTACCATCAGAGCCCAGGTCGCTGCAAGGGTAGCTAGGAGCAGAAATGTTGGAATATATGATCGAGTTCGTTATGGAGAGATTGAGAAATCTTCAGATGTTTTTGCAGATCGCAGCTCACGTGAAGATCTAGAGCTGATCAATGATCTACGAGAAGGTTTCAGCCAGGCAGATGGTCCTGTTCCACCTCCACCCTCCAGGCTCATGGACTTGATAGAGGCTTCAACACATGATCCCAGTGTGAGTCCACTTGCCGGATTTTCGGATTTCGTTCACGAAATAACCAAAGCTCAGCAGGAACAGATCCAGCAAGTTCAGCCTATGGTCTATTCGCCGGCGGATCTCCCGAATGCTGTTCCCGTTCATCCCATGATCCAGGTGCCAGCAATACAGCCCTTATATGTGTCAGATGGGCTCATGTACGCATCTCTGGTGGCTCCACAGATTGCTTCCCCACACCCTGCTTTATATCCCGTGGGCATGCTCCCCAAGAACGACTGGGAGAAAGGGCAGTACATGAACACATTCTCGGTGTACGATGAAAGCACACACACTTCGAACGACATCAACGCTGTTTAACTACTTTTATCGGTTCTTGCTATTATAATCAAAGTATTGAATGTCGCTAAAGCCCCCCGACCAGGCTGCCTAGTTAATGATCAGATAGTCACGTGACACCAGATAACGAAGGCGCCAAATGCATCTAGTCTATCTTCCTCAGTAATTCTCTTGTTGCTAATCGTTTAGCTCAACGTTTCGTTTTGAAAAGTAATTGATTGTGATATTCTTGGTTGTGAGCTATAGAAGAATAGTAATTTTGACAAAAAAAGAGTTGGAGAAAATATTGGCGACTTTTGTTTAGACTGCTGCTACTATGGATGGTATGATTGATATGTTTCTCGCTGTGACCGACACAAGCGATCGAAGGGTGGCGGAACAGTTTTTGGAAATGGCAGGTAATGATGTTGATACTGCTATTTCGTTATTTCTGGAACACGGTGGTGGTGCCAGCTCTGGTACGGCCAATGCGACTGATAGCATCCCTGATGACGACGAAGCGTTTGCCGCCAGACTTCAAAACGAGGCATATCAGGAGGTGAGAGCACCTCAGGAGGCAGTCCATGAGCAGCTGATTGACTCTTACCATCCGGTTTTGAACCATGTTTATCAGGACCCTTCTAGAGCCATGTTTGGTGATAACCCAGCAGGTATCTTCAACCAGAGGCTCGACACAGACTTCTCAGATGACGATGCTGATTTTGTTGGGGCCATCAGCGACGAAGAGGACGAGAACATTGATTATGATGACGATGATAATGACGATGATTTGATGGTTCTGGATGACGACCTGAATGCCACCAGGCCTCGCAGAACCACGGCTGCCCGGAGGAGACAGCCCGCCAGTGCGTACATGACTAGCAGTCAAAGGCGTCTTGCTAACATTTTCAGACCTCCCTGGGACATAATAGAGAAGCTGAGTCTTGATGCTGCAAAAATAAAGGCCCGTCAGGAGAAAAAATGGATTCTGATCAATATCCAGGATGTGGGTGATTTCCAATGTCAAGTGCTGAACCGTGATTTCTGGTCGAATGCCGACGTCAAAGACGTCGTTCGTGAAAATTTCATATTCCTGCAGTACCAAAATAGCTCGCCTAGTGGATCTCAGTATGCTCAGTTTTACCCTATTGGTGAGTTCCCTCATATCGCAATACTGGATCCCATGACAGGCGAACGACTCAAAATCTGGGATCGTGTGCCAAAGGTGAGCGACTGGATAAGCGATGTTGTTGACTTTTTGGTTAGGTTTTCTCTTGACCCAAGCCATAAGAATCCCACAGTTACTCACGAGCATCCTTTGGATGTCGATGCTCTGTCGGAAGAACAGCAGATCAATCTGGCGATGCAAAAGTCTATGAACAATAGCGACACTGACATGAAGGGAGGCGATGAGGCGAACCCAATATCGCTTGATTCTGATAATGAAGTTCTGGATAAGGAGGATGGTGAACAGGAGGAACCCACAGAAGCAGATATCATTGCGGCAATAAAACCAATTGAGCATGAGGAGCCTGCTCCTGATCCCCAGACCACCACCAGAGTCCAAATACGTTCTGGAGATGGTAAGAGGGTGGTTAGAAGATTCAGATTGGAGGATTCTGTACGGAATATCTACGAGTATGTGAAAGCCACATTCGACCAGCTAGGCGACGCGACCGAGTTTGTTCTCACCAGCCAACGTCTCAATCTCATCACTGAACTTGACAAGACCATTCTGGAAGCCGGGTTGAAAAATGCCACCATTTTATTAGAGATTGTGGGTTAAATAAATAATGTGAAGACCGCAGCAAAGAGAGTGAAAAATACCCCAAGCGTAAATCACGTGCGGCTCTTTGCTTATGTAAGACTCTGCTCCACAGATAAAACACACGTTAAGCATTACTAGCTTGTTAGCACATGTACTTCTTCTATTCGCCACCTCTGCAATTGATTGGCAATATAACTATGCAGTATGAACGTTGACATTAAGAACCAGAATTCAGTCACGTTCTGTCTTTCAAAAGACCTGAAAATTCCGTTCAAATTTAGGGTTATATCTATAGATGGAGATACAGATGCCCTCTCCAACACTGAACTGGTGGATCAATCGCCCGTGTCCACCCTGCTCAAGTCCAAAGCTGAGCAGCAGCCGTTGAAGGAGGTGTTCAGCATGGCGGAGATTGTTTCTGCTGAGAAACAGCTGATTGTTCCCGTGGTCACTCCACTACAGTATATGAGCTCCGAAACCGGGGCTAAGGCCGCAGGTCTGTCTGTGAGTCCAGGAGTCACAGCTAGCTCTGGCGTTGCAAATAAGAGAGGGCAACCACAAAAAGGAAAATCCAATTCTTGGGTGACTTTGCCGATCAATTATAGCCAGCTGCCGCTAGACTCTGTTCTGCGGATTGTCTTATTTAAGTACCATAAGAAGACAGGTGCCAAGGTTGTGGTGGGATTATCAGAGCTTCAATTGTTTAACCTGCAGGGGGGCAAGGATGATGATCCTGTTTGCACGCTGAAAAAGGGCCATCAGAAACTGAAACTGAAGTTGTCACCTAAATATAGATCTTCGGTTTCTGCTTCTTCTGAACCTGAGACCGTCAGCTCGAAGATGGACCAACTTGAAAAGACTCTTAAGAGCCACGAATCGGGAGACATTGTTTCTGTTGATTGGCTTGACCAATTGTCTTTTCGTAAGATTGAACAGATCAATTTTCAGCAGATGAGCTCGAGAAAGAGAACGGTGATATCCTCGAAGACTGATCCAGAGTGCTATATTCACCTTGCCCTTGTCCAGTTTGACATGCCAGTGGTTTACTTGGACTACAAGTACTCCGTTTTGAGTATTCCTACTTTTGATCCGCACGCCCTGGGATTGAGTGCTTATGGGGCCAACCATAGTGCTAGTGGTGCTGATGAAAACATGGGAAGTCTTGTGAGTGCAAACGGAACCAACGATATCATGGCCAGCAACATTGAGAGCTCCACCATGAATGTCAACGTTGCCGTGTTTGATCCCGATCAGTATCGAGACAATATCAACGAGGACCCGATCGAAATCAAGTTCAGAAAGCTTGAGAGAATCCACCAATCGTCACCTTTGGACAAGGATATCAAGCCAACGCTTAAAGTGCGGTCTCAGATATCTTCGATACTCAGAAAACAGTTTTTTGAAAAGCTTTCACCACAAGAAAAGAATCTCATTTGGAAGTTCCGATACTTTCTTTTGAATAACTTGTTTCTGAACAAGAACACCATGGACTTCAACAACTTTATAATAAACTTCATCAAGTGTGTCGACTGGGACGATGACTTTGAAGTCAAAGAGTTTTTGACTATTATCAACGAAATGGAAGTCCAGCATTTGGGCGATGGAGCGAGACTAGGAATTGTCGAGAGAAGGCCTGATGTCTTTGTGGGGAAACTGGAAGTTGTCGATTGTCTAGAGCTCCTGAGTGCCAACTACAGGAACCATATTGTCCGTAAGATGGCTATTGAAAGACTCGGCTCGGTTAGCGACGATGAGCTGGAAATGTATCTGGTTCAATTGGTTCAATGTATCAAAAACGAGGCTAATTATGTGACGCCGACGGCGGATAATGATGATGTACAGGGACTGGATGAAGACAATTTTGAATTCGGTTCAACCTCTGGTGTTGGAAGCACTACTACCAACGCTAGTTCTAGTGACTATCAATTTGTGGAAATTGGTCAGACTGAAGATCCTGCCTTGAAGATGCTGGAAGATCCCAAGATCTTCTCGCGCGACCATCAGCAAAGTCTTTTGCGGCAACTTCCCAAACTCCAGTCGCCATTGGCGAAATTTGTGATATCTCGAGCATCAAAAAATGTGAGGCTTATGAACTTTTTCTATTGGCATCTTAAGGTTGAAGTGGATGATGAGACCGAAGAGCTTAGTACGAGGCTCCCTGCAAGACTCCCATTAGATGAGAATGAGGTCGCAATTGACAATAATATCATTGACGACTATCTCAATGGAGATAGGAACACTTATGTGCGAACTGCCGGTGATAGGCCATTGAATGGCTCAAGAAATGAACATCATAGGATTTTTCGGAAAACACAACTGCACTTTATCCTGCATCTCGCAATGTCTGAAGAAGGTAGTGAGAAGATCCTGATACTAAGAAAGCAAATTGACGTCATTGGCAAGCTACATGAGATAGCTCTGAAAATCAAATTTGATTTCAAAAAAGAGCCCACTCCAAAGAAGGTGGAGTTGTTAAAAGGTCTTCTCGTCGAGAAGCAGAAGAAAAGAACCACTAAAAGAAAACTCAGCGTCGCTTCTGGTCAGAATAGTAACTTTTCATTGGGGAAAGGTGAAGACAATTCTCACCACAGTCATTTTTCACTTCTCGAATTTGATGCTGTGCCTTTGCCGCTTGATCCTTCAGTTGTGATCGGTGGGTGTATTCCTGCCCAGTCAAGCGTCTTCAAGAGCAGTTTGTCTCCACTGAAAATCACGTTCAAGTCACTAGATGATCAAAAATATCCTGTCATGTACAAGATTGGTGACGATCTGCGTCAAGATCAGTTCGTGGTTCAAATCATCACACTCATGGAAAAGATTCTCCAGAACGAGAACCTGGATCTCAAGTTGAAGCCCTACAAGATTTTGGCCCTTGGTCCAGTTGAAGGAATGATCCAGTTCATCCCCAACGAGTCTTTGTCGTCCATATTGGCGAAGTACAACAACTCCATTCTTACGTTCCTCCAGCAAAATAATCCAGATTTGACATCTCCTTTGAGAGTGCGTCCTGAGATTATGGATAACTACGTCAGGTCATGTGCAGGGTACTGTGTGGTAACTTATATTCTGGGTGTAGGAGACAGACATTTGGAAAATCTATTACTGACCAAGGATGGATATTTTTTCCACGCAGATTTTGGATACATTCTAGGACAGGACCCCAAACCTTTTCCTCCGCTTATGAAACTTCCTATTCAAATCATAGAAGGAATGGGTGGCTTGGGTGATGAAAATTACAAGAAATTCTGCAACTACTGCTTCATCACATATATCACACTTCGCAGGAACTCAAGTCTGATTCTAAATTTGTTCCAATTGATGATTGACTCGAGTATACCCGTCCTGAAAACCAGTGCAAGCTTGGATGGAAGCTTCAGGAAGGATATATCTAACGAAACTGAAAAGTTAGAGCTAATTTTGAAGATTCAGGAAAAGTTCATGCTAGAGCTTAATGACGAGGAAGCGATATTGCACTTTCAGAACCTTATCAACGATAGCGTGAATGCGTTCCTGCCAGTTGTGATTGACCGTCTACACAGTTTAGCCCAGTATTGGCGTTCATAAATGTTCCAAACTCTATATAAAGGTCAGTCTAGCAACCCTTTTGGTTTCTTCAACTTTTTCAATACCTCATCCTTCATGAATATCTGAAGAGCAACTTTACCCGAAACCGAGTATGCAAAAATCAAATTTCCAGCATCCGATTTGCTCAAATCGTTCAACACTCTGTCCAGCTCTACTTCAAAGTCTGTGTGGTCTGCCCTTTTCAAGGACTTTGAGGCAATGCTTCCACATTTTCTGCGCAAGAAGGCTTTTTGTTTCTCCGTTATGTTTCCAGAGAGCAAGCTCAGTACCGGCTTGTACCTGGTGTTTTTGTCTAGAAAACTTTCAACTTCCTCGAATGCTGCCTCGAGGTTGGGCAAAATTTCCTTGATGACGTTCGTTTGTGGGTACTTGATACTTCTTGACGTTTGCTTCATAGCTACCGCCAAATGATATTGCAGACTGTCTGGAGATTCACTTTTTGTAGACACTTGATAGCTCCGAAGGTCTACAAATACCAAACGATAGTTGTGTTCTCCTTCCTTATCAATTCTCAGATGGGAGTTTTGACTTATTTTCAGGCCCCAAGACTCAAATTTCAGTCGCACCCACGGATACTTTGCCTTCTTCATCTTCACAAAATCAGGAACTCCATCGTCCTGCTGGAACTCCGAATTCAAAAACTTTTCAACGCCTTCGTATGTTATGACCTCTATTTTCTCTATGTCCAGTTCACGCGGATCCGCAGAAGTTTGGTTGAGGCCTCTCTGTATGTCCATTATTGAAGGCCCCAACTGACTTTCTGGACCATCTATCTCGGCTTTTGCAGCAATGCTAATTCCAGTTGAGTCCACAAAGTCAAATATATGGCAATTCTGCTTTCCTTCGTTCAATCTAAGACCCCTGCCTATCATTTGCGTTAGAAGAGGTTGAGACTTGGTAGGTCTCACCAGAAACAGAGAATCAATATTTGGAATATCTGTTCCTTCTGTGAAAACACCACAATTCACAAGCACAGGCAAATTTCCGCTCTTAAAGGCTGACAAGATCTCAGCCCTTTCCTGTGGTGGAGTTGAACCCGTCACATACTCTGCCCTTATACCGTTTTGATTGAACAGATCGCAAATGTCCTGGACATGCTGAACGTTAACACAGAAAAACAAAGATGACTTAAACTTGCAGAGATCTCGCATTCTCAAATAAAGACGAAGTACCATTCTGTTGACCTCGGGCTTATTGACATGTTTAGATAGGCCGCCCAGACTGTAGTCCCCGTTCACAATCTCCACTTCATCCAGACGCAGCGAAGTAGCAACTCTTGACCACACAAAGTCGGAAAGATGGCCATTGGAGATCATCTCTTCCAGACCCATGTCGAAAACCACCTCATCAAATACTCTGTTAAGCGGAATCTTATCCCTTCGTTTCAAGGTGGCACTAAATCCTATCAAGGCTATACTGCTCGTATCTGTTCTTTTGGACACTCCAAAGTAGTCCAGAACTCTCATGAACGAATTTGTAACTGCGTGGTGGCACTCGTCAACGATTATGGCTTTATAGTCATCTGCACTGTATTTGGCCAGTCTATCAGGAGTCCGCAATAACGTCGGAACGGATGCCACAACAACATCAACGTCATCCTTATGAGAAGCCTTGCTTTTTGCCTGATCTTTTTCAACTTTGTACAACTGATTTATTGTTGCAATTTTCTGAACGGCCTGGTCCGCCAGTTCCTGGCGATGAACCAGAACTAAGGTCTTTCTTCCTCCGGTCTTGGAATTGGGCTTGATTTGGTCAATAAGGTGAGAAAATATGACAGTTTTGCCACCACCTGTAGCCAGACTCACTACCACTTTGTTCAGCCCCCTATCCAAGGCCTTGAGACATTGCTCAATGCAATCTTTCTGGTAGGGCCTCAAGTCAAGAGCATTGTTCGGCAGGCTTGAATAGAGCCGCAAACGTGTTGAACCAAATCCTAGATGGCCTCTCCAACAGCGAACTGCTATATACATGCAATTGGCAACGCCCAGCGTAAATATCACAGAATGAGCCAGGTATAGAATTTATATGCAAGACGTAACTTCCAGACACGATATATCTTTTTGAGTGCGATACTCAAATTGATATGCACACGATGGTCAGACAAAAAAAGAAGAGTGATTTGAATAAGCGTAGCCATGCCCCAACTCTTTGCCGCCATTCTCCTCAATATCTGACGAGGGTTCTATCATTTGCTGTTCATTATTAACTGGTAGTCGGTGGTTATTGCAATCTTTTTTGAAATTGAATTGAGTACAAGTTGGAGATCGAAGCATTGTTCACAGTCATCGGTGAAACCGTTCTTGTTCTCCAGCGCTTGACCAACCCTTGGATATCATTAATTCCTTATCGAAAATGCACATAGGTGAGAATAGCCCTCAATCGCTACAGGTAGTTGTATGTGTTTTTTGTTTTTGTTGGTCTCAATCTCTACTTTGGTCGGCTTACTAACTACTTCTCTAGAGTGAGGAAATCACCAGCTTTGTCGCCTTAATCTCTAGTGCCACCACAGATGATCTAGTAAACATCTTACGAGATTTTGTGTTTTGGAAGGATGTTCAGTTTGACATAGTCCATTTTATCCCGGTGTTGAACAAGTTTGACAAAGTCCTTGAGGACATAATCGCCAAGTACAACTTGTCTGAAGTCTATACCAAACCCACAGCAGTTGAGAGCTTTGACGAGGAAGTTTTGTTGTTGGTGCTAAAATTCACTCAATCTCTTCTAGAAATCACCCTTCAGAGACATTTCTACAATTCATTGGACAGGATCTATAATTTGCTGAACTGTACCTCGCTTTCCGTGAAGCTCTATGCGCTGCGAATTTGTCAAACTATGGCTGAATTGAGTGGGCCTCCAATACTGCGGGCTCCTCCTGATGTGAAGGAGAAGATTTTAAAGTTGGCAACAAGTTTCCCACCACCTATCACAGACTATTCCTCGTCAAAGAGCCCTCATAAGAAGGGCAGTGGTGCAAGAAAACCATTGCACTTCAAACTGGTGGACTGGGCAAATCCTTCCGCGCAATATCCTTCCAAGTGGAAAGGCTTGGATTACGAGTATTTCAACTCTTCATTGGTGTTCAAGCGGAAACATAGACTATCTGATCGCGAGGTTTCCACCACTCCAACCAAGAAGTCTAAGTCTAAGTCTGCATTGAACACTCAAACTAGCGGTGAACACGCTTTGAGTGAGGCTGAGGATTCGAAAGGTGTGTTTGCAGCTGAAGGAATGCAACAGCTGTCTGTCTCAGTGGATTCAGTAAAAACTATGAGCTTCTCCCAGCTGTACGAAAGGGCGGCGGAATTACCCCAAGAATATTACTTTGGATATGAACTAAATGTTGCCTTTGCCAAGGCATTCAATGACAGGACAGCCGAGAACTTGAAGATAAGGGAACAGCTGTTTTCCATCAAGTGTCTGGCGGTAGGTGTCGCCTGTCATATCTGTTCGGAGAACTCCTTTGCTTCTGGTGTGCTTGAAGACCAGCCAAACGTGTTTGCCGAGTTGGCAAGTCTGGTTGACCCTGACTTGGAAGTCCCACTCTCGGTCAGGATTGATGTTATCCATACTCTCATGATCATTTCGGCTAGACGTTCCTATGCCAGTGATATGCTAAAGGCTTTCAGCGGAAATGTCGCTCATGGCTTACTGTTTCGGTGTCTCAAAAACACCTTAAGAACTGCACGCGAAGGTAAATCCGCTGAATCAAATTCTTTTACACCATTGTTCTTTTCAATGATTGGCTCATTGATATCAGTTAAAGGACCTTTGGCCTTACTTGTCGGTGCTGGTATACTCAATGTCCTAATGGAATTCTTACAGCTCAAATCTGATGACAGGAGAACCAGAGCAGGTGCCGTTGAGCTTATTTCAAGGGTTTTGCAGTTTGCTCCAACTTCTCTTGACTCTTTCATCTCATTGAATGGTTTCAAGCATCTCATCGAAGCCATTGATTATGAAATCACCTTTGCATTGGAGAACCCTGACTTTGATGATGGTCCTCCCAAAGAAGTAATAGTCTCTTACAGTGTTTCTATTCGCCAAAAACAGTTACTGAAGAAACTGCTAAGACTCGTTTACTCGCTCATCAACTCCGATGGTGGAGACAGAATCCGCAACCTGTTTGACTCTCCCTTGCTTCTGTCATTGAATACAATATTAAACCGCCCCACTGTCTTTGGAAATGAGGTATTGGCATCTACACTTGTCATAATATTGTCAATCATGCACAATGAGCCAACAGCATATTCTATATTGAGTGAAGCAGGGACTGTCGACACGTTTGTGAAGAACTTCGATAGTTTCCTGGGTAAGTCTTCTGATCTTCTGAGCTCTTTGCCTGAGATCATTGGTGCTGTGTGTTTGAATTATGAGGGAATGAAGAAGGTTCTTGAGGCCGATTTGATCACAAGGTTTTTCAAAGTATTCGAGAGCCCGGTTCTATGCAGGGAGCTACTTGTCCGCGATTATACGGTATCTTTGGGCAATGCCTTCGACGAACTTTCCAGACATTATCCTGATCTGAAATCCACCATTCTTGATAATGTTATTGCGCTGGCAGAGAACACACCCTCGCGCGCTGCAGCTTTTATGGAGCCGGTGATATTCTATCATTCGGACGAGGGCTCGTTATACGAGAGTCCTCTTGAGGAGCCCTTCCTCTCATATAAAGACGGCATGAAATTACCAACATGTCGGAATAGTGAAGGCGCTTCTATTCTCACTGCTGCTCTGTTGTTTTTGGACAGGCTCTTTCATACTCATGCCAGGTGGAAGCCAATCGCGAGGCTGCTGACATCAGAAGAATGGGTTGCGTTTTTAACGGTGCCAAACACACCCTATGACTTTCTCTGGTCTCACGGAATGTCCTCCTTAAATGCCATTCTGAGCTTTGCAAATACAGAATTCAGTAACTTTGCTTTGGAGCCGCTGTTGTCTGCTTTGGCAAAGTCATTGGAACCTTTGGATGACATGTTGCGTTATGATTCTCGAAAATCTTTTTTCAGCCAGTTTGGGGCAGCGGATGAGCTTGAAGGTGGACGCTTCATCTCTTTGCTTGGCACGGCAAGCAATGTTCTATTTTGCTTTGCTGAAGTGTACTCAATGACGCCCTCGTTGTCAATGGACCGAATGGAGCGCCTGTGTGAGTTTTTCAGTTCTGACAAGGGCGTCGAGACTCTGAAACGAGTTTTCAGCCTCTTCAAGAGAGCTGTGGTTGAAGATCTGCTGTTCATGGAGCACACACCAGCCAGTGTCATCAGTATCACCAGATCAAAAAGCACGCAAGCATACCCTCAGCTTACATGGAACGTGATACCTGCGAAAGGAAACTCGAACCATCCCAAATTCAAGAACACTCGCCAGTTGCATGGCTACTTTGCTTTGATCCAAACCAACGTTATCAAGCTCGTCACAACGCTGTTGAGACCTCTTATAGATAAGCGTCAAGAACGTGATGGTTATGAAATAACCATGGAAGCTCTGAAAGTTGGATCGGTGATAGCAGATGGTTGTTTGGACTTACTGGCCATTGATGGTGATGATTTCTTTGCTACATCGTATAGGCTGCTGATGATGAATTTTATTTCCTGTGCGACCTATGTGAAATCCAGGTCGAATGCTTCCACCCATACGGTTTTGATAGCGCTACTGTTTCAAAATGGCGGCTTGCAAGAGATGATCAATGTCTGCAAATGGGTATTTTCACGGGCTCCTCATGTCTTGACGGCCAAGGAAACAGAACGTCTCAACAGTCTGGACAGTCTGGAACCAACCTTAGAATGTGTGACCTCCAAGCTCGTTGTTCATTCTCTCAAGTTATTTGCCCGCGTTGTTGATAGTGATAGTATGCCTAGTGTGTTCTGGGCATACAAGATGTTTCCGGGTGACGACAAATCCAGATTTGCTCACTCCACCGACTTCCAAGACCGTTGCCTTACTCAAGTGTTATTCTTGGCATTGTGGATGATCGACGATCTATCTGACGAAAACGGCTCGGGGATCTTCGACTGCGTGGACTCTGCCGGTGCTCCTCTGTTGCCGCTGGAGGCTATAACTGCCTTAACCAGGATCTACGAGTCGACATACATCAGTCGTCCAGAGAAGAAAGACGAAGAATTTGACGGTATGCTATATCCACTGTCTTGGAAGAATGCATGGCCTTCACGTTCGAAAGCAGAGTACCTGGCCAGTCTTGGAGTGACTGGATTCGATTTTTCCACCTCTAGTTATATGCTTCAGACGAACTCAAACTTACTTCCCAAGGACGGATGGACAATGAGAGAAGCGGATCGCCATCTTGATTTCCAAGAATTGCTGAGACGAACTCAAGAAAATCCCTATGTGGAGCAGCCATTCCATGCGCTGCCCTCTTCAAAGCCTTATCAGGAGTTTCTAGAGTTGCGTGAGAATCTTGAGATGAAGCATTTTGACCGTTGGTTGGAAATCCTGAAGATTTATCCAAGTTCTGTTTTCAGGTTTTACCAACTGCTCGGAAACGTGTGTTTTGCTTCGAGCGTTTCGAGACCTGCTGTCTGCAAGTTTTTGGTGAATCGGGTTATCAAGGAAGTATGTAAGGAATCTGAGCCTTCAGCGCCACTTCTTCATCTGGTTGGTCTTTTGGTGCGCAATCCACATGCTGAAGTTTTGGATTCGGCGATCTCAAAGCCATGGGTTTGTGACGATTGGTGCTTCAAGCCTATACTCTCTCTAATCGAGAAGGTTAATGTTGAGGATATTGCAAAAGCGTGGTTTCCAAAAGCTATGTTTGTGTATGAATGTGTGCTGAGCGATTCCATGATTCCCGTTGTACCGGAAAAGATGAAGATTCCATCGTCATTACAGGAACAGTTGCAGACCAGTTATGACTGCCCTCATATTTTCAGATTGTCTGATCGTGTGAGAAAATCGGTCTTTGAAGTGTTTTTGAAAGTGGATGTCCTTCCGTCTTTTGAAAGCGCTCTGGCTCTAGCCAGGGTTCTGGTCTTATATTCCAAAGACCAAGAATGTGCTGAGAGAATAGTGGGCTCTTTGGTTTTGACTGCACTCGTCTCCTCTGTGTATAAGCATGCTTCCTCGGAGAACTGGCAAGCATTACAATCTTGTCTGATAGTCATTGTTCGGCAATGCATGGAGACTAATGATATGGTGAAATCCATCATGTCGCACGAACTGAAAGAGTACTTCTCGACACCAAATAAGAAGGAAGATCATCCTCCTAAGGCTCACTCGCTGAACTCTCTGTTGAAAGATGCAACTCCGTTGATTGTTAGGTCCAATAAAGCCTTTTTGAGCGAGACCGTTGAAAATCTGGTCCTGGAAATCAAAGAAGATCAGACAACTGATCTGATGGTCACGTATGGAAAGTCTGGAGCAAAGACCGACGAAGAACCACACGGTATTGCCAAGGGAGGTGTTATGACGTTGTTACTTGAACAGCTCATGGATGTAGTTACCCACAACGACATTTATTGCTCCACAGAGGAGGACAGACTTTCATGGGAAACAGAGAAAAAGAAAACGAGAGGTAAAGCCAAAATGAAGCAGGATCTGCTCTTCAAAAACAAAGAGTGTTTATACGTTTGCTTCCTATTGCAGGCGATCGTTGAGCTTCTTTTCTCCTATGAACAATCCAAGATGGAGTTTTTGACATACTCGAAGAAGAGACTGTTTTCTGAGGTGTTGAAACCTCGGTCAACTGCACTTAACTTCTTGGTGTATCAACTTGTTCCAACCAATTCCTTTTCTACTGTCGATGATGATTTAGTTTTCGAGAGGAAGCATTTGGTGTCGACTTTGGCAAAAACATGTGTTTTGGGCTTGGTTTCTTCGGTTGCAACTTTCAACAAAACCGATGCAAGTATTCCTGATGCCAACATCACCTTGATCAGGAAATTCACAGTTGACATTCTGATGAAAGTGATGAAAGACACTAGCATGAGTATTCATACTGCCAACTCTAGGTATGGAAAGATAGACGATTTGCTTGAGCTGACTTTTGGCTTGATCAACGACAAAAGGGAGCATGTTATCCCCGTTGAGCCAAAGAACTTCTGCAAATACGATGCGTATCATGTTGCTCGTATTATGGTGGAGAAGGGCTTCCCGGGTCTAGTCACAGGCATTCTGGCAGGTTTAGACTTGAACTATCCGAACTCCGGGTCTCTTACAAAAGACATGATGAAAATCATTACTCGAATCTCAGCGGTGATATTGAAGTATCAAGATGATGTTGGTGATCAAAAAGTGGAAGAGGGCGAGGGTGAAGACATCGAGGAAGATGATATGGATGACAGTGATGAAACTCCAAATCTTTTGAGAAATTCGACTCTAGGCATGTATGACATTGATGATGTCAGTGAAGACGAAGAAATAGACTACAGCGATGGATCAAGTGTGGTCAATGTGGTCTATTCTACAGATGGAAGCGATGTTGACTTGGACTCGGGCGATGACGAGGAAATGCTGTCTGGGTCTGAGATTGACATTATCGAAGACTCCGAGAATGACTATGGGGATCCAATTGAGTCTGATGACGATGGACATTTTGGTTCGGATGAGTCCAGGTATGATGATGATCCGAGAAACCAGGAAAGGTATACTATCGACATAATCTCGGAGTATGACTCTTCAGATATGTACAGCAGTTACGACGAAGAGTCAGATCCGGGTGAACCTGTGGTTCCCGATCACGAAGGTAATGAACCATTCTTCCGGGAGGACGGCACCGATAGGTCTGATGAAGACAGTCTCGTGATTGACATTCGGGAGTTTGAAGATGACAATCTTGACTCGATGAGGCTTGACGACGATGACATTGAAGAGGAAATTCTGGACGAAGATGAAGATGAGGATGAGGAGGATGAAGAGGAAGTTGGCTTCCTGGGCCATGTTGATATTGGAAGTGAGGGCTCTGATGGAATGGAAGAGATGTTGGACCTAGAATCGAACCATAGACATCGCTCAGGTTTCCACTCGCATAGACATGAGCTTGATTTGGACTCGCTCATTGACGATAGACTACGTTTGGTCAGTCCTTTGGTGTCTTCCAGCCTCTTCAACTCTTCAAGCATTCGTGGAGATGGCTTGAACCCATCTCAGTCTTTCCTGAGAAACCCTCTCGCAATCCCTAATGACGGACTAGCCTCTGCCCGTGATGCACTTCCGCATTTTGCAATGCTTGAGCGCAACCGTGGTAGAATTAGATCTATTGAGGTTAGACCTGGTGAGGTGTGGAGTTCTGATAACCACATAATGGGGCTTCTGCGCGCTATGACGGGACGTCCTTCTCCAGCTCCTCATCAGAACACAGAAGTGTACAACCTGGCTGTAAAATCAACTCTGCAGCGCTGGATAGACGTTGTGGTGATGTTCAATTCCGGTTTGGAAAAACGTGTGACTTCATTCGTTGCTCGGAATATCGTGGACGGAATCTACGAGCCAAGCGTGGAGGCCTACAAACAGAGGAAAGAAGCTGAGGAGAACCAGCTCAAACTTGACGAGGCCATACTCCAGAGATCGGGGGAATCTGAGACTTCAAGCATTGCAAGTGAAGGCGAAGAGCCCAACTCTGGTGATATTGAAAGAGAACCTGAAAGAGAACCTGTCTATATTTTGATTGGTGACCGCGAAGTTGACATATCAGGAACCGATATTGATCCCGAGTTTTTCGAAGCATTACCTGATGAGATACGCGAAGAAGTTTTCACACAGCATATAAGAGAAAGGAGAGCAGAAGCATCAGCAGCTGGAAATGAAATTCCAGAAATTGATCCCTCATTCCTGTCGGCATTGCCCGATAACCTGCGGGAAGAGATCCTGGCTCAAGAGGCAATAGCAAACCGCTACTCGGCTTTAGATAATACGGGAGATGAAGAAGAAGACGAAGACGAAGAAGAGGATGATGAAGACGGCCTTTCTGGTGATAAAGCTCGCCAGAAGCCTAAGAGAATTGTTTTTCCTCTTCTTATTGACAGGTTCGGTGTAGCCTCGCTTCTGAAACTGGTGTTTGTTCCACAATCCTATGCTGATCGTGAATACTTCATGAAGGCGCTTGGTTATTTGTGCTATAACAAACAGTCAAAGGCGGATATCATGGGACTGCTCCTTTATATATTGCAAGAGGCTACAGCGGATTTGCAGTCTTCAAAGAAGGTATTCCATACACTTTCTGGGAGAGCCAAGGTGAATTTTGCGAAAACACCACATCCTTCACCTTCAAAGATGGAAACTCCAAAAACGCCGCACAAAGTTGACCTGGATGAAGGACAGGAAACTTATCCAGTTGGATGTACCCCTCTGATTGTAACTTGTCAAGCCATTGACACCGTGCAATATCTTCTTGAGTATGGCTCCCCTGGAAGACTGTTCTTCTTGAATGAGCTTGAGTCCACATTCATGTCTAAACGGACCAAGAGCAGACACCTCAAGGCTGTTAGCAGAAATCCTGCCTCCAAGTATCCGATCAATGTTTTGCTTGGACTATTGAATAATAGTATTGTCAAGCAGGAGCCATTGCTTATTGATACGTTATCTCGGACTCTTCAGGTTGCAACTAGACCTCTTCAGATCACGAAGTCACAAACTAACGACGAAAAGGCTGCTCCCAAGACGATTCCTATTATCCCTGATCGAAATCTGCGCAATGTTACTTCTATTCTGGTGGCAGACGAATGCAACAGTAAGGTATTCCAGCAAACAGTTGGTACTCTTCAAAACCTCTCTTCGCTGGAAAATGCCAGGAACTTGTTCCCTCAAGAGCTTTCAAGGTGGGCTAATGTTTTGGCTAATCACCTTGTCGTTGACCTGAAGATTCTTGCCAAGAATATTTCCAACATCAGCGATGGCCAGGAGATGGAGTCAGCTACATTGTCCAAGTTCATGTTGTCGAACTCGGATCAGGTCAAGTTCTTGAGAGTGTTAACAGCACTTGATTATCTGTTTGACAATAACTCCGAGGTTGAAGAGCTTAAAAGCTGGTACAGAAGTTCATCTCTGGGACCTCTGTGGGGTGCCCTTAGTGACGTCCTCAAAACATTAAGAGACAATGCATCGCTCTCTCATATCGCAACTGTTATGTCTCCGCTTATTGAAGCTCTGTTAGTGGTCTGTAAACACAGCAAAGTCAACGATATGCCAATTCGGGACGTTCTGAAGTATGAGGAGACTCAGAAGGATTTTGTCAATGAACCGTTGGAGAGCCTCTTCTTCTCTTTCACTGATGAGCACAAGAAGATCTTGAACCATATGGTTAGAGCAAATCCAAAGCTGATGAGTGGACCCTTCTCCATGCTTGTCAGGAACTCAAAGGTATTGGAGTTCGATAGCAAGAGGGTTTATTTCGAGAAGAAATTGCACGAAAATGCCAAAGAAAGACAACCGTTGCATGTCAATGTACGCAGGGATCAGGTATTCTTGGACTCGTATAGGTCTTTGTTCTACCGTCCTAGCAACGAACTGAAGGACTCAAAGTTGGATATACAGTTCAGAGGGGAAGCAGGTGTTGATGCGGGTGGTGTTACACGAGAATGGTTCCAAGTCCTTTCAAGACAAATGTTCAATCCTGATTACGCTCTGTTCACTCCCGTGGCTTCGGACACGACAACGTTCCATCCTAACAGGACTTCTTATGCCAATCCAGAGCATTTGTCGTTTTTCAAGTTCATCGGAAAGATAATAGGAAAAGCGTTGTACGACGGTTTCCTTTTGGATTGTCATTTTTCTCGTGCGGTCTATAAGAGAATACTAGGCCGTCCCTTGACACTGAAAGATGTCGAGAGTCTGGATCCCAGCTACTTCAAGTCTCTAATATGGATGCTTGAGAACGACATCACAGACGTGATTGAGGAAACCTTCTCTGTCGAATCAGATGACTTTGGTGAACACAAAGTGATTGATTTGATTGAAAATGGCCATAACATACCAGTGACAGAGGACAACAAAAAGATGTACGTGAGTCTCATTGTTGAGTACAGACTCAACACCTCTGTTGAACAGCAAATGGACAGCTTCTTGGAGGGATTTCATCAAGTCATTCCCAAGGAGTTGGTCTCGATATTCGACGATCAAGAGCTCGAGCTTCTCATTTCCGGATTGCCTGACATTGATGTGGATGATTGGAGAAATAATACGGTTTACCAGAACTACTCACCCTCGTCTCCGCAAATCCAATGGTTTTGGAGAGCAGTCAAATCGTTTGACGTCGAAGAAAGGGCTAAGTTGCTTCAATTTGCCACAGGAACCTCCAAAGTACCACTTCATGGATTCAAAGAGCTTTCGGGTGTTTCTGGTGTCTCCAAGTTTTCTATTCACAAGGACTACGGCTCCTCAGATAGGCTTCCTTCCTCCCACACCTGTTTCAACCAGATTGATCTGCCTGAATATGCTTCCTACGATGCTCTTCGTGGTTCGCTTCTGCTTGCAATTACCGAAGGCCATGAAGGATTTGGTCTCGCATAATTTGATTTATAAGTTCATTAATGCATATTTATGTTCTAAGTAAGAGTGTACGTGCGGCTTGTCACGTGACCCAGAAATTGGGCTGTGCGAAGAGATGGCCTTTTCACTACATGGCAATACCTCAAAGGCACAAACGTAGTCCACGAAACTCTCTTTTCTGAGCCAAAAATGTCCGAAAAAAGACTGTACGATGGCGGACATCCTCGAGGTAAGAGGCGGAGGCCCAACCACGATTCCAACAGTACTAGAAGAGCTGTGGATGCTAGCGCGAATTCATCCACTACTACAACATTAACAAGATCTATTTCTCCCTCCACTTCAGATGACGAGCGGAAAGACCGCGGAGGTCTTAATGTGGAAATACATCCATTGTTACGAAGCAATGCTCCTGCGCCGGTGATGCCTAAATCGTTTAATCCGGTTCAAAGGACAAAGGTACGTGAAGGGTTTCTGCCGTCTCAGCTGAATCCATATCTCAACCAGGCAGATATGGCCCCTGCTAGGCATCACAGATCTCTGGCCTTCAATGCTCCGGGAAAGTATATTCACAAGGCTGAGGAGCTGAGAGAGAAGATTAGGGAAGAGAAAGAACTGAAGGAACTTGAATTGCGCAAGAAGGACCAAGGATTGGCTCCAGACGAAACCATAGGAGAACAGTATTACCGAGTGCAGGACCCTCCTGCCACTGAATGGTGGGACAGACCTTATTTGAAAGAGAGGAACTACGATCATTTGGATGATCCTGAGAAACTGACATATACTGACCTGACCAGCGATGACTGTCCCATCACCGTGTATATACAGCATCCAGTCCCAGTGCAAGCTCCCTGGGAAAAACATATACCTCCTCCCAAACCCCTCTTTTTAACGAAAATTGAGTTGAAGAGAATCAGAAGGAATGAAAGATCTTTGAAACACCAAGAAAAGCAGGACCGCATCCGTTTGGGACTGGATCCTGCCCCTGCTCCCAAGGTGAAGCTGAAAAATCTCATGAACGTGCTCACTAACGATGCCATCAAGAACCCCACAGCTGTCGAGATGAGAGTGAAGGCCGAGGTCGCCGAAAGGAAAAGAGTCCACGAGCAAACTAACGAAGAGAGAAAGCTTACACCTGAACAAAGACACGAAAAGCAGACTCTCAAGAATATAGCGGACCTTCAAAGCGGAGTCGTCTCCTGCGTCTACAAAATTGATCGTCTGGTCAACCCAAAGCATTACTACAAGGTGGATATCAACGCTAAGCAACTGGAGCTGAATGGTATGGTCATCTGTCTGAAAGACAGCTTCTCATTGGTGGTTACAGAAGGCGGAAAAAAGGCCGTAAATCAGTATAAAAAGCTGATGACGAGAAGAATTAACTGGACAGAAAATGAAGCTGCAAAGCCTCGAGCCCCCAAGGATGATTCCCAACAGAGTCCTGTGCACGATGACACTCAGGTACTGGAAGACTTATCCGATAATAATTGTCAAATCGTCTGGGAAGGAGAGCTGGCCAACTTGCACTTTCACAAATGGACTGTGCAAAATGTTGAAGACCACGAGTCAGCTCTAGCTTTGCTGGGCAGATATCATTTGGATAATTACTGGAGACAGGCTACAGCTCTAAATTGAGCCTACATCGATTAAGTAAGACAATTTTCTTCTCTGATTCGCACTAAAACCGTTAAAAACAATATTTACAAGCTGATCACGAGCTGATCCGGTTCAGGAATTCAGAGCTGTTTATTGTTCAATCTTGGCAAGGATCTCGGCATCGCGGAACAAAAGGTATTCCTCCTGGTCAACCTTGACTGGGGAACCACCAAAAGGTGGGATCAAAACCTTGTCACCAGCCTTGACGCTGACGGCAACGGTGTTACCGTTGGCATCCTGAAGACCTGGGCCAGTTGCCAAAACAGTACCAATGTTCAGCTTCTCCTGGTTCTTCTCTGGAATGTAGATACCGGAGGCAGTCTTGGCCTCGGCCTTGGCTCTCTGAACCAGAACTCTATCAAAGAGGGGAACAACAGACTTGATGCTTTTCAAAAGGGACTGAGACATGTTAGCAAATCTCGGAGCGATATTCAGATATCTCTTCAAACAAATGGACTTACCATTTCAAAGGTGGGGAGGTTATTAAGTGTGTAGTCTTAGTAGAACACGGATTTATCATCCATCTTCATCGAGCATTTTCAGCTGGAAAATTCCATGGGGTAGTGTACCAGTGTGATTATGTCATCATTCTGCCAATGAGCATCGTGGAATCCTGCCGGGGAGTACAGCTGAACCATTTCCATACACCTCGTTCATTTGTTTCAATTGAGGCAAGCCATATCAGTTACAATGAGTGCCAATTACATCATCTTCGGAAAATCAGTCCCACCACACGTTGTATGTTGCAGTTTTACTCTATATCAGGATTGCGATTGAGGGTATACACCGATCTGTCCATCATGACTCTCAAAACCATCATCCTCCAGTTATACTAACTCTCTGCAGCTTGCCATTGCAACAATTCTCACGGTTGTTGGTGGTGTGACAATTCCCAAGTTCTTGCCTAAATCTACGCCTGCTACAGTAGCCGCTGCTGCCGACGCCGCTGCTAAGGATAAGAAATGATGGATATCTACGGATCCCAGAACTACACGTCACGGTACGCTCTCCCTTATAGATGAGACTGAATTCCCTGCGAATTGATTATTCGTCCGCAAATAGCAAAATTTGAATAAAATATACACTTTTAAGGTTCATCCAGTGTAGTCTACCTGTTACAGCCGTTGGAGATTTCCTCGCAAAGAAAGTAGTGCTAAAGGTTAAAAAACGGGGCAGGTATCCAAACCATCATACACACAGTAAGGCGCACGCAAATCGGGGGACTTGTATTTCTTATCCAGCACTTTGGTCCTGAAGTCATCCTCAATTGAACCAAACATCAATTGTCTGGGATGTTGATTCTAGCTATTGGTGATTTCCATATACCCGAGCGAGCGGTGGATTTGCCCGCCAAGTTCAAGAAGCTGCTGTCTCCAACGGGGAAGATACAGCAGGTACTGTGCCTGGGCAATGTATCACAATCCTACTCCACGCTGGAATTTTTACGTTCAATATCGTCAGATCTTCAAATTGTGAAGGGGGAGTTTGATCATGACTTGTCATTGCCGTTGAGTGCAACTTTCACTTACGATAAACTAAAGGTGGGTATAGTGAATGGTTTCAGTATCATTCCGCATGGTGATCCGTTAAGTCTGCTCACACAGGCTAGACTGATGGATGCAGACATTCTGATCTCTGGAGGCACGCATCGAGTGGAGGCTTACACGTTAGATGGGAAATTCTTCATAAATCCAGGCAGTGCCACGGGTGCATTTAGCACGAGTCCTCCTGACAACGAGGAATTGGAGGCAATTGCTTCTATATTGGCCGAAGCTAAGGCTGCCATAACGGAACCAAAAGATGAGAAGCCAAAAACTGAGAATACCAAGCCGGACGATGAGGGCCCGAAGGAAAATGCCGATGTGAAGGAGGAGTCAAAAGAACCAGAGTCAGAAGAACCAACACCGGTGAATGAGCAGCCACCTTTGCCCGAGCCTACTATAGATGGAGAAAAAGAAGAAGGTGAGAAGCCTTTGAGCACGGCGGATATCGAAGATTATCTCGATCAAATTCCAAGTTTCTGCCTCTTGGACATCCAGGGCTCTGTGTGCACGCTATATCTTTACACCTACATCGACGGAGATGTCAAGGTTGACAAAGTTACCTACCGCAAGGAGGAGTACTAAAGGGTGTTTCCATTTTATCATACAAGAAAAGCCGCAAATCAAACTTGTCCATCACGTAGTAAAGCCCAAGGTGACCGAGGAATCCTAATGCTAGCCCTACCCAAAAAATAGTTTTGAGCCCGGGTCCCTCCACCCAACTAGAGCTTTTCAGCATCAGATTTTTTTTCTTCCTCGACTCTCACCCACTTTCTTCCCAAATTCAACCTTTTCACCCGGAAAAAGGACTATGATATG
Source organism: Kuraishia capsulata CBS 1993 (assembly GCF_000576695.1). Lineage (NCBI taxonomy): Eukaryota > Fungi > Ascomycota > Pichiomycetes > Pichiales > Pichiaceae > Kuraishia > Kuraishia capsulata. Next base: position 1,735,239 of record NW_019172950.1, read on the forward strand.
AATTTGTTGTTGTTTCTGAGTATGTTTATTTATTACCTACACGATTATTCAGCTCAAAGTTCAATTATAATGATGACAAGAGTGCATTTGGCTCGAGATATTTTGTCGATGTGGAAAAACCCAAGCTACCTTATTTTTTTTGTCTGATACCTTATTGAACTTTGCAAGAATATTGTGACTGTTCTCAAGCGACTTTGAGAATCTCAAGGATTGCAATACTAACCGGTTGGCACTTTAGTCCGAATCATTAGTTAACTTACGTACTCTTGCTAAGATCTTTAATTCAACAGCTTCATATCTTTTCTAGTTCAATGCTAATTAAACGTAAGTTTACATCGCTTCGTATGCTTCAAATTCCCCTCAAACTTCCTCAGGCAAGATATCCTCTAATAAATCCTTGGACAAGTCGTCCGTCTCCTCTGCTTTCTGGAACTTGCTTGGTACGAGGTCCTCTAACACCAGCACCTTCTTCATGTAGTAGGCATCCTCTCCATCTTGATAATAAGATTTTTCAACACTCAGAACCTCAAATTGCAGTGTGTCTTTATACAGGTGTAACGCAGCTCTATTGGACTTCCTCACGTGAAGCGAAACGTACTCTCCCAAGTAGTTTTCAGCTAGCGAATACAGACACTGTCTCATGAGCTTCTCGGCTAATCCCATTCTTCTGTACGTCCGCATGACTGATAGCGATGTCACATGGCCATGGGGAGTCTTGTCTCCATCGGGCTCGTCGTCCATTTTTCCCAGGACGTATCCGACAATCTTTTCGTTCCTCCTCACATACTGGGCGTCCTGCTTAGGATCTTGTTTGTAGTCTTCGTCTTCAGCTTCCACCAAGTCGGACCCAGAGGTCGTTGCAACAAAGGACGCCTGCGGCCAGGTTAAGATATGGTACATGTACAACTTGAACGTGTAGTTCTCTGGCAAGTTGTTGAGGTTGGCATTTTGCATGCCTTCCATGTCTTCGATGGTGGCCTGACGTATCGTGATTGCCATCTTCCAATTACCTCTTTATGCTCACGGAAGACAAAACCCTTCGAAAATCGACAAAGAAAACAAATGTCTCTTAATATTTGCAAGCTTAACAGAGTGCTTACCCCGTCCAAACGATTCACTGAAAAGTCCTGGCTGGAGTCTCCAGTTTTAGTCAGGACACGCTGCTTGGTTTCCCTCAGGGTTTGACCTCATTGATAGAGCCAGATTGGGATACGCAACTTCAGGCAATTGGTGTTGTTTTACCTACCTTTTTCTTCGATCCATCGCACATTTGAATGTCTTCCTCAAGGCTGCTGGTATCAGGTGTTGGATATGATCCTGCGGTGGGACCACAATCTACTGGGCCACAGGTCCAACAGTTGGCGACCTCTACGTCTTCTCTCAAACGCCAATTTTCGGCATCGGGAGGCGCGCATTCCAGCATTTTCGACAAAAACCTACACAGGGCTAAGCATGACATAAGTCTATCATCCTTGTGCTATTTATTCGGTGAGATTGTTTCGTGGTGTGACTCGAAATCGAGAGGAGTACAGCAGTTGGAGAGCAGGCTCAATAATCTAGGATACTCTATTGGAATCAAATATCTTGAACTGACAAGCTTGAGGGAGAACTTTGCTAGTGGAAATATTAGTTCCTCGAGCAAATCACATGCCACCAAGAGGGAAGTGAGGATTCTGGAGATATTGCAGTTTATCAACAGTTCGGTGTGGAAAGGGCTCTTTGGCAAAATGGCAGACAAGCTTGAGAAATCACAGGATCTGGCAAACCAATATATGATAACTGACAATCTTCCTCTGATTTCGAAATACATATCGGTTCCAAAGGAGTTTCAACACTTGAACTGTGCAGCGTTCGTGGCAGGTATAGTGGAGGGCATTCTTGATTCTGCCTATTTCCAGGCCAATGTTAGTGCACATTCTTTTCCTGAGCCGGGGTTGCCTTTGAAGACTGTCTTTGTGATAAATTTTGACGATAAGGTTATCAAAAGAGAGTCCATGCGGTTTGAGAGGTGATATAGAGTAATGAGACAGTTTGCAATGTAATGTTCGTTTACTTAAACAGTAGTTCATGAGGGTCGAATGAGCTTTATCAAATTTGAACGTTATAAGAGCCAAAAGTCGAGAATATAGCGTTGTTGGGTGAGGTATCCAATTGAGGACATTTTCAGTTTTTTTCAAAAAAGTCTCCAAATCAGTAAAGACCTAGTGTTCACCCAATTGACCACCAACCCAATATTCTTTCACCAAATAAACAATTCCCTTTCAAATCAAGAACTCTAAAAATGCAAAAAATTTATGAACTTGCAGTACTACTTCAAAATTCATCGATATCTGAAAAGGTTCAAGTGAAAATGACCGAAATCAGAACTGGGGTAAACCAGCCGAATCTGGGGTTACCCGGCCCGGATAAGCTCTTGGGGCCACATGATCATGACAGATAGCGAAAGGTTCCCGGATTTTCTTCCTATTCTCTTTTGAACACCGATCTCTGATATCTTGCTATCTGATTCGCTGGAATATATCTGGCGATTCAGAAGGCTGCTTTCACTATATTTTCCACAATGGCTCATGCAATGAGAAAGGCCCAGCGGTCTCTCTCGCAGTTTGCGCCTTTTGCCGATGAAAGTGTGAGGTCTCCGCTTTCTGGAGACGAGGAAAGCTCTGGAAGGACAGCAAAGTCCACATTTTCGGAGCCCTCAAAGTCTCAGCTTGATGGAGACGAGTTGGGTGAAGCGTCCAGTACGCATGTCTCCAGCGATGAGGATCTCGTACTTACGCCTCGTGAGATACAAGACGAGCCCGAAAAGGAACAGCCGAAAATCCCATCGAAAGAGGAGGTTCTGCGAAGATTGAAAGACCTCATTGAAAATGAATTCAGTCTGGAAATTTTGCTGAAACATAGAGAGCTGGCTATGATTGACGAAGAAATCAACAAATGTGAGGCCCAGATGATTGCCCTGAGAAACCACTATGCCATTCAACCCACTGATAAACTGGAGCAAGAGCCTACGGACTTCACCGAGAAGTACTCAGGCCTACTAACAAAGTACGACGAGACGCGGAAAAGCATACAGGCAATTCCAGGCTATGAGCCTACTGGTGACTTTGCGTTTGATAACTCGCTCGAGTCTACGTACAGAACGAGATCGCAAACGTCATCATTGAGGCCTTCAGGAGCAAAACTTTCGCACGCAAACGAATGCATATATAGGAGATCTGACGGAGTGTTGGTGAAATTGACCTGTATCAATTGTCAGAGGTCCAACTTTTCTAGTGCCCAAGGGTTTTTGAACCACTGTCGTATAGCCCATGGACGGGAGTTTACATCACAGGATAACGCGGCGTTGATCTGCGGTGAGATTCTGCCAGACGAAGAGCAGGACAAAGATGGAATGGAAACGGTCGTTCAACTTCGTGCAGATAATTTGGACCCCAACAAGAATTTGGCCAGGCCTCAGATACATTTTGACAACCCGCTGCCACCGGCGCCAGTTTCCGCGCAGAGCACGGTCACCACGTCCAGTGGCGATGCTGAACCCTCAACTCCAACCCCAGACCTTGGTGATGTATCAACCGCTTCCTCGGTGGGGAGCAACAACCCGTTGAAACGTAAGGCCAAAAAGGGAGGCCTGGCCTCCAAGATCCCAAGGACAGCAGAACACCTGAAGCTCAAATTCCAAAACATGTTGAAAGGCGATGGCAAGTTCGAAGAACTGCTCACAGATGTTACCACTGGCGTTGAAAACCCTCATCTTTTCGAGGATGAAGAGGAGATCACAGAGGCTGACAGACAAGAGGGCGAGAAGCTCAGGAAAACCATAGAAGACACTAAAAACGTGCTCCAGGAGGCCAAAAAGCTAAATTTGGACGTTGACGAGTACCTCAAATCTGCAATGGAGAGGCATGAGAACCCAAATGTCGATATTGAAGCTGGAAAGCCCATCAAGTCCAGGTTTAACAGGGGACGCAGAAAGTCCAGAGGCGGGGTTGGAATAAGGAGAGTGACTATAATTCCGCCTGAAGAAGAGGTCTCGTCCCCTTCTGGAGGAGACGGAAGCAAAAGCTCGACTCCAACCCCATCGTTACCTAGGGTCAAGCCAAAGACTGAGAAGTTGGAGCCGGTGAGTTCTCCAGATGCTATCGAATCGGAGAAGCCGAACACCCCATCGGAACCAGAGCACTATAATCTCAGATCTACCAGCAAACGGTCCTCCAGAGTCTCCTTCTCCGCTGTTGATGCTGCTAAGGTGGATTCTAAGAAAAGATAAGAATTAAGGCAGCGACCAAGCATACAAAAACTGTATTTTAATAGTTATTATTAGTGATAATTCGAATTCATTATTGGGTATCTCGGTGTTGACGGCTATGAAAACGGTAGAGTGGACTGGTTAGCGTCAAATACCTTCTTATTGGTTTTGGTTTTCTTCGTTGGTTTCTTTGTAATCCGTGGAACCGGCGATACCGACCGATTTTGCGCCTTTTGGTTGTGACGTTTCTCCAGAAGCATCTCTGCATACGAAAGCTGTCGTCTTCCTTCCTGCTCTAAGATCTCTTGGGCCATATCAGACGCTACATGCCAGTCTCGATGTTCAGCTTCCATAGACTCGGGGAACTCCTTCTTGCACTTCTCACAGTACCAACCACCTGACTCTAGAATAGGAGTGCGCGGAGGTGTCACAGATGAGGCAACGCTTTGGTCTGGTATGACAATCTCAGACTTGGCCGGGAACGCCTCCTCGAGAGTTCCCTTGGACATGAACTCGTCAATCGATTTGGTTACCATTATATTGGAAAACGAGGAGAGACCAAGCGAACAGTTCAAGCAGGGGAACATGGGTCCATCAATAGTCTCATTCCAGTTCTCCTCAAGCTGTTCAAGAAGCTTACAGCCATTGATGTAAATCAGTTCTCGTATCTTTCCAATTGAAGGTAGCTGAGGAAAAGGACACTGTCTGGACTTGGCACCATTTTTTTGGTAAAAATGAACCGTTATTGTCTTCGGTCTTCTCACAGACCTGTTTGAGCGGTTTGCATTCAGTATGCCATCCTCTTCGTCCAAATCATTTAACCTGTGAGCTAAATCCGCTGCATACACTTTGAACCAGTCATAGAGACCCTTGACACTGGTGACAGATTCCCCGCGGAAGTTTTTCGAAGTTCCCATGGCCTTGATGTCTGTGCGCAAAGTCAATGGAGTAGCAAATTCACCTCGCACTAGTTGGTAGACTTTCTCGCCTTGCTCAGGAAGCTTATCAGTGAGCTCTTCAAGCGAAAAGAGTCTTCGTATGAACTCAATAGAATCCTCCTGGGGCACATTCAGCCTCTGCTCGATGTACTCGCCGGTCTTTCCACCCATACCCCAAAAGTCCGTGAGACGGAAGTCTTTGAAAAATATCGGAATTGCCGAGTTTCTCACGATCGTCTGGTTATCCGGTTTTTTGAACCCACTCGCAAGCTTAGCAACTGTTTTTACCCTCCCTATTCCACATGAAGTGAAATAGCCCAACTCGTCGTGTATCCTATGCCTGATTTGGTCGGCCAGATGGGAGCCTATCAGGCTCACGACATCGTCCCAGTCCCGTATGAGTGGTGATCCTGGTTCGTCATCCGTATTAGAGTCCACGACAAAACCTTTCCATAACGCAATTTCCTCAGGCATAGTCTCTGGCAAATCGGGCAACCGGCCGTTGAGCTCAACCTCCTCGGTTTCACAAACTCTCAACGCAGGAAACAACTCAAGCATCCTACTGAATACCAGCCTCCCCAAATCCAGAAAACTTTCATCCACACTTGCTTTCTCAACATGATCACAGAAGCTTCTGAATATTCGCATCATCTTGCGACTTTCTCGACGGTATGGATCGAGAGAGACCTTATGTTCGGCAGCGCTGGGGAGACCATCGACGTAAGACCAATTGAGCTCACCCTTCTTGAAAACTGCAGTGTGAGCAGGTATCAAGTTGGGACATTTCTGCTTCGCAGATGCAAGCGTATCCATCCTACCGATGCCATATTTTCTCGCCGCATACGATACAGCAATCAGCGAAGTCCATTGCACACAGACTACCGGGTCCTCTGGAGATAGTCCCAGTCTAATTTGTTCAGCCTGGGCAAAGAACGCATTCACATCCACATGGGCAATAACTGCAAGAGGAGAACTGTAGGAAGAGCTGACTCTTGAAAGGTCCAGTAGGTTTTTCCAGGTGAACTTTGAGCCGCTCGTAGCGTCAAATCGTACGATTGCTGGCTTGAGGGTATTCGGCACAGAAGACCCATCAGCTGCAGCTGGTGGAACCGGCGACAATATTGCAGCTTCCTGCACCTCTTCTGAGGCTTGCATAACCACTTTGGAGATCCAGATGGAGATGACGTTCGTACAGTTGGACTATTAGATTTAGGAATGATATCAGAGGCGCAAATCAGGTAGCGCGCACTACCAACGCGTGAACGTGGTGCACACACGAAACCCGGAAGTCCTTATCCGGGGACGTTTCGGAGTATAGACTCACCGGAACGCAGTCAACAGAAACAAGCTTTGCTCCGTATAAACTCGGCATGGGTCGACAGAAATTGCATCGGAGAATCCCGTTTTGGATAGATGCTGCAGTGGGAGAAGAGAACCTAACAGCCGTACTCCGTGGTGGTTAGTAATCCTTTTCGCTCTCCCGATTTCATTATGTTGCTGTTATCGTTATTAAATTGTATTTTAAGATTTTTCACTTCAACAAAATCCAGGGCTCCCGTCACAACAGCTTGGTGTAAGAACCACAGTTTGACAATAAATTGTGGATACTAGCGGTCCAGATCCTTCGAGTCTGTGTGTAATGAAAAACCATAAGGCATTACCGAAGCCGTTCCATCAAATGGCCATCGATCTTTGCCGCACGAGCGTCCCGGCGGAATGCTCATCCGCCGGAACACACAAAAATAACTGCTTAAAAAACTGCAAGGGGGACATATTGGGAAAGTTAAACCAAACTCGGAAGAACCGAAATATGCATTACGTCAAATGGCTCGAGCATCGCTGAAAAATTTACCATGCCGTGAAATCAGTATTCTCTGAGCTGATACTTGATCGTAATCAAAATAATATTACTGGCTGATGCGATTTACATTGTTTAGATTTATTTCAGTTCGCATTTCATTGTATTTTTTTTTTGCGGGCCACCATGTTCAGATCGCCTTTCGCATTTAGCTCAATTTAAGTCCGCATGATTCGTCTGTCGCACCCTTTTAAGGCAATAGTCAATGAAACTGCGCGGCTCCTTCGATTGACTTTGTCTAAGTTTGCGACTCACTAGACCGTTACGCATTCTCGAGGCCTCCAACCTGAAAAAAATTATTATGCGTGCTACTCCAAATTATCATGTAGGCCGTTGCACCAGTTTTTCAGGCGAGGTTCTCCACCTGATGCGCCGTTTGAGAACAGGTCCAATTTCCAAACGTTGACGATTGCCAAATGGATATATGTATTATCTCCGGATGCGTGACTCCCATAGGTTGATCTTGCGTCTAATCTGAAAAACGCAGAACGCCCATTTTTCTAATCTTCCTATCCGAACAAGTTACCTATTCCAAACGCCCATACCCTTGATACCCAAGATGCATCCTCTGATCGGGTAGGCTGGAATAATTTCTGTTTCGACTTTGGAGTCCTGCAGATCTCCTTTTTTTACCTCCCCGTAGACCCGATTCGAGCGCATGATGTGCACCTTGGAGTACACTTGCTTTTTAAAACAACACTACTGCATCCTTCGGCTTTCCTGCTGCACAGAGAGAAATTTCAGAATTTCTTTTAATCAGGCTTCGCGGCATGCATATTACCGAGTAGTAAGCAATCGTGAGAGTGATTCTGAAAAATTAATCACACTACTATTTCCACGAATTTTGATCTCATGGTAACTAATTCTGTAATGGTGTGATCGTGAATCTGTATCTTCAACAGCACCACTCCCGGTTCGCTTTTTATTTCTCTTTGTAGATTTCCTGCAAGTCTTGCATGCTATTTCCATGCTCTCATCTGCTTGCAGGATGGCCACCTCCTGACATGGCTGCCGCACACGGCTTCAAACCTCCAGGCCCACTATGATTGCCGATTGCTCTGCAAATTGGAGAGATTAGACAATAACCGCAAGAGATAGTGAAATCGTCGACTTGCCTAATCACGGCTATCGGCAATTTTCATTGTAAAATAAAATGGCTCTCATTTCCATCGTTGGATATCTGTTGTCGCCTATTTGATTAGATCCAGTAACTCTCAAAGCATGTCTGACGTTGAGACCGATGCAAAAATCCTCAACGAGAAGGCCCAAACACCAACCGGTGAGGGCTATTCTATCGTTAGCCTTAGTGACGGCTACGACTATAACGATCCAAACAATTACAGCACCTGGTTTGTAGATGAGTACAACCCCCAAGGTCTCAGAAAGCCAACTCAACAGGAGGCTTCCAGTCTGAGAAGAATCTTGGGAAGGGCTAAGTACTCTACTTATCTGATCTGTCTTATTGAACTAGCAGAAAGAGCCTCTTACTATTCCGTTCAGGGTTTGCTCTACAACTTCATCCAGCGTCCTTTGCCTGCAGGTTCTACTACTGGTGCCCCACTTGACAGACACTCGAGTGAGAGTGCTGGTGGGCTTGGAAGGGGTCTGCAAGCTTCGAACGGTTTGACTCTGTTGCTTACATTTATGGCTTATGTTGTTCCTCTGTTCGGTGGTTATGTTGCAGATACCAAGATCGGTAGACTCAAGGCCATCTGGATTGGTGTAGGTGGTGGTTTCATCTCGCATGTTCTGTTTATCATTGCTGCCATTCCTTCTGTACTCACTGGTGGGGCCGCTATTGCTCCAACCATTCTTGCTATTCTGACTCTGGCTATCGGTACCGGTTTTATCAAGCCAAACTTGCTGCCATTGCTTATGGACCAATATCCATATGAGACCGACATGGTTAGAGTTCTGCCATCTGGAGAGAAGGTGATTGTCGACAGAGCCAAGTCTTTTGAGAGGATGACCTTGGTGTTCTACTGGGCCATCAACATTGGTGCTTTCTTCCAACTGGCAACGTCCTACTGTGCTCGTGACGTTGGTTATTGGCTTGCATTCTTCGTCCCCATGATCATGTACCTGTTCCTGCCAATTGTTCTTTTCTACGTTCAGCCCAAACTGGTGAAGGAGCAGATCAGAGGCTCCATCTTGACCACTGCAAAGAAAATCTTCCGTGTTGCTTACAGAAAAGGCTGGATCAAGAGATACTTGGCCAACGAGTTCTGGGACTATGCTAAACCATCCAAGATGTTGGAGAGAGGTGAGAAGTTCTACAAGGAAAAGACTCAATCTCTCATCACCTGGGATGACCAGTGGGTTTTGGATGTCAAACAAACCGTTAATGCATGCAAGATTTTCCTGTACTTACCAATCTACAACTTGTGTGATTCCGGTATCGGTTCGGTGGAAACATCTCAGGCCGGTTCCATGGATACTGCTGGTGTTCCAAACGATTTGTTCAACAACTTCAATCCTTTGGCTATCATTATCTTCATTCCATTTTTGGACTACGTCCTGTATCCACTTTTGAGAAAGTACAAGCTTGACTTCAAGCCAGTTTACAGAATCGCAGTTGGTTTTATTTTCGGTGCCCTGTCTCAGGTTGCCGGTGCCATTATCCAATGGAAGATTTACACCACCTCTCCTTGTGGTTACTATGCCACTACTTGTGATGAGACTTCTCCTATCACTGCATGGCAAGAGGTGTCTGTGTACATTTTGTCCGGTGTGAGTGAATGTTTTGTCATGACCACCAGTTATGAGTTGGCCTACACCAGAGCTCCTCCTCAAATGAAGAGTTTGGTCATGGCCATCAACCTGTTCACCATGGCTCTTTCTTCTGCTCTTGGTGAGGCTATCACACCTGCTCTGAACGACCCCCACTTGATCTGGCCTTTCGTTGCCATTGGCATTGCTGGTTTTATCAGTGCTTTTGTCTTCTTGTACCACTACAGAAACCTTCACATTGATATGGAGAATGAGAGAATTATCAGAGAGGCTTTGGAAGACAAGAAAAACAGCGACAATGCAGGACCCACTGGTCTTTCTGACGACCGCAACCTGGCTGCCGTGACTTCCATCAAGTCAGCCGCAGGCAAATAATTGGTCCGGTGACCATAATCTTTTTTTCTTCCTTTTTCAGTTTGATTGTCCGTGTTTAGCGTAATCTTCTTTAGTTTAAGCAAATTGGAGTTCGCTCCAGTTTTTAGTTTTCACAGTTAGACATGGCTATTCGCTTGATCCCAGTCCCCCGCGTCAAACGAGGATACTTTCTGCGCGTCCCGATCCGGAAATTGGTTATAACACACCTCGACGTTATTCAATTTTTTTTTTTCACTTCAACCAACTTTCAGTACTTTTTCTTTCTTCTGTAAGCTCTCGTTCTTGCAAAGTCATGGCTATGGTTTCATAGCCACATCTTTGTCTGAATGATTGAGCTCATATTATACATAACTAGTGAGTATTTTTGTCCACCGAAAAAAACTATCTTCTCAATCTTTCTTTCTTGACCTCTCTTCTTTTCCTTCTGGAATGGATGAACACCTTTCCAAAGCAATTCTTATGATGACAAGCTGTCGCCCCAAACGGAACTATAATGACCGATTCGATTCAATAGCCAAACACACTGAAAATTCTGATAACCATTGCTTTGAGAAAAAGAGGAACAGAGGATGAAAAGTTTGCTGGAAGCGCTGATTTTAGACCCCAACGGAATGTCAATGCTAACCGAACTGTTATGTTTATAGAATACCATAGTCACTGTCTTTGCAACGCTGACATCAATAAAAACCATTTTTAACCATTTTTTGCGTTGTATATACTGCAGTCGGCGACCTTTCTCTCCTTTCTCTCCCTTCTCTACATGGCTTGTGCTTATGATGTTTCTATGCTAATCATGAATTCAATGATTAAACCTTTTTAAATCGCGGTCTTCCGATTACGGGGGCTGCGTCTGAAGCACATCAAAGTCTTGTTGAGGCAGAAGGGACTGGGCGCTGCTGGGTTCCCAGATTAGCGGTACCAATGCATAAAGCCCCCATACTAAACAATATCTTCCTAAACCTTTTTACGCTATAAGATACCCAAATCTTTATAAAATAAGAAACCACCATCAACAGCTTCGACAGTCTCGATTTCCGTCAACCGGAAAGGTGGTGGCTGGTGGCTGAAGAGCGTTCGGAAACGTGCCATCATCAAGCCCTGGGTAATTAAACAGAAAACACCAGCTCACACTACTTTAAGCCATCCCCTTTACGACGATCTCTTTCTCTTTCTCCTCCCACAACAACACTACATCTGAGTTTTCCCAATACTGGAAATATCAGATGGCTAATGAATTTTTTGAAACGTGAGGACGGAAATGAACTTCTGGACACGCTGATACCGGCGGATGGAACCACTACTCCGGAATCACAACAAGCAGAGCCAGGGTCGGCCGAGGCATTCTTAGGGTTCTTTGATCTATTCTTGCCACTGCCCTACCGAATTCTGTTTCTTGTGAACCTTGGAATCTGGCTTTGGTGCCTGAACCTCAAAGCATGTGAGGACCACAACATTGACGTGGTTAAGGTGCTCAAGTTCCCACAGGCCGTGGTCCCAGACTTCCGTGTAAATACATTGTTGAAAAGGTGCTGGAAACTCTCAATGAAGATCACTGTGTTCACGGTCGTAAACTATGCGGTTTTCGTGTTCATGACGCTGAACAACGTCACGTGGAAGATCATTGATTGGTTTCCTCTGGGTGGACTTCTGCTGCTGTTTGCCATGCTACTATGGCCACACGATACTTTCGACAGGAAAAGACTTTTTCTCACGATCAAGAGGGTCGTCGTCGGAAACATAGATACAAATCTCAGGAATAATGACATTTTACTGGCTGATACTCTCACCTCCTACAACAGGGTATTGGTGGACTTTTTCGTTTACCTCACGCACCTGTTCGGAGGTGTCAAGGCATTGCCTGAAATATCCACAAACTCAAAAAACCTCGACAGATCGTTTGCCACGAATTACCACCTGGACATTCTGTTCTTGATATATCCTTCAGCTGTGAGACTACGCCAGTGTCTCATCGAATACCAGCTCTCACGCAAGAGAAACACATCGCATCTGCTGAATGCCGTCAAGTACTCCACTGCGTTCTTGCCTGCTCTGGCAACCGTCTACATGAAGACCATTCCGCAGGACGACGAGACCAGATGGAAGTACGGAATGAAGATGTGGTGTATGGGAAGTCTCATCAACGCTTCCTACTCGTTCATCTGGGATATCTCCATGGACTGGAATTTTGAGATACTTTACAATCTCTTGGAGGGAAACACCAGCAAAGCCGTTTTGAGAAATGTCTTGATGTACGATGTCAAGTTCTTCTACTACGGAGCCATTGCTGTTGATTTCGGGCTGAGATACATCTGGCTTTGCCGCTTGTTGCCCACCCCGGTTGAAGGATCCGGTCAAATTCATGCGACACTGGCCATGTTGTTTACTTCAGAATACGGGTATTTCATAATAGAAACAATGGAGATCCTAAGACGGTGGGTTTGGGTCTTCATCAAGGTGGAGACTGAATACATCAAGCTGCTTGGCCCAACAGAGACCAGTCATGGAATGGAGCTGACGGATCTCCCACAGATGAAATAGGGAGGCCACTACAATGATCAACCGGACAGTTCGATACACAAGAAATTATTAGTTTCTTGGTTATATTTTGTATATTATCCAGAAATTTCAGCATTGAAATAGTTATCTGAAAATTACGACGTGTACTGCCAAAATCTCTACAAAGATGCTTTGCCTGCAAGAGCGTGGGCTAGCAATTGTCAACCACTTTAACACTCGATTTGCTCACTATCAACTGCTAAAAACCCAGAAAAAAACGACATGGTGTGGCCATTTGGATCAAAGGGGAAGATTTCTGGTGAATTAGATGCCAGAAAGGAGCTGGAGCGCTCGCTTCCTAGTGACCTGAGAGACTTTCTCAAGACGCAGGACGATTCTGCCATAAGCGACAGAGAGTTCAAAGAGAGACTAAAGTTGGAGGATCCGCATGTGCAGAACTATCAGCAACCGATAACCCCTGAACAGGTAATGAAGAGTGACAAACAAGAAGAAGCCAGCGAGCCCAGTGTGGCCGCTTCTCAGTATGTGCCGATGGTGTACCAACCCACAGAACATCTATCGCAGGAGGAGCTGAAGAAGATGAGAGAGTTTGAGGAGTATAACCGGAAATACCCGATCCACTACGCTTCGGTTGAGAACTGTGCCGACCTTCAGGCCGACTTTCTGAATTGCTTATCGAGTGGATCATTTGTGGACAAGTTCACTGTGTGCAATGTCAAGAACAACTTCTACCAGGATTGCATCAAGTTCCAGGGAGAGGCCATGTATATGTTTGACTATCCTGCTGTGGGTACTCTTGAGGAGAAGGTTGAAATTAGACGAAGAGCAGACACCTTGTTCCACAAATATTACAGCTGTTACGAGGACCTTGCTAACGACGATAAGAGGCAGCAGTACGCCAAGGAGCTGAGATCCAGCAGGGAAGAGTTTTATGATAAGTTTCGGAGGTGGTAGAGCCTGCCCGTCTTGTTTTGTTTGTTCGTTTATAACCTGTAAATATGAGCACTTTAGACCCGACTATAAGCTCTTGTTCATGAACCTTCTTCTCGTGAATGCCAACCAGTACTTGCTAGGCTTGGTCTTGTCGTCTCTGTAAATTCTCTCGATCAAACGGGCTGAAAGCTCCTGTCTGAATTGCTGGAGATAACTTCTCAACAAGTCGGACTCCAACTTACCGTTGGGTGACTGGTAGAGCGAGTTCAATGGGAAGCCGATGTCACCCGGAATCGAAAAATTGTCCAGCGACAAGTTATTCAGGGTACGCGTAGCATCATGCTCAGTAGTTCTGGAGTTCAGCAAAGAAAGACAGTTGGAAATAAACAGGATACCATAGATCAAGGCACGATCGGCAGGGCCCTTGATTTCAAAGTTCTTGAAAAACGAATTGGCGCGGAATAGATCAAGACACTCGTCAATGATGTCGTAGTCAGAATGGCATGGATACGAGGGGCCTCTGAACTGTGTCTTTATTGGGAAAATGGCAAAGTTTCCAACCACCCTAGTATCAGAAGCATCTTCTGCCAAAAAGGTAGAGTGATATGCCTGAAAATGTTAGTCATTCAATCCAACCAATCCTTCAAATTTTAATACATACTGGCATTGCACACGAGTAGCCTCAATCAAGTCTCACACAAAATATACAAAAATCGTATATTCAAACAACCGACTTTACCGGAATCGGACTTGACAAGGGAAGGCCCCTCTCTGCCTCCTCCAAAGTTGGTGATGCAAAGGCTGGCATTGCCCCAAGTCGTGCACAGTCTGACCCGTTTTCGGCCGTCCCAGCTTGCCGAACTTTCAATCTGATCAGGCCTGAAATAGGGACCCTACTGGTGTATTATACTGGTTTCTTTCGTGAAACAAGGCGCTTTTATTAACGTGCTATTGTTAGTTAGGCTCAAAGTGTTTGGAGCAAGGTCAAATATCCGGCTTCTCCTCTAGCCCCTGACTAAATTGCTCTCTCCTGATTCCCAGCCGCTGATTTGGCTTTTGTCCGCCTCAGAACCATCTGAACAAGACTTAGACAAGGACTTCAACAAGAGACACTTCTACAATCAGTTGATACTACTGCAGACCGATTCAGGGACAAATCCTTCAACTTGAATCTACCGAATTTTCTTCATATCGTGTCCCAATTTCAGGCTCGACTCCGCCGTCCCAGAAACCCTAATTTTGTTAGCGCAGGTGCCGTTAGGTGACTGATACGATTTGGCAGTTAAAAATACACACGAGGAATCAATCAATTGGGCGGTTATTGCTAGGTTTGTTGGACATCAAACAAAACACGAAGGGACCCATCAAACAAAAGAGGACATTTGCCACTTTTTAACCTCGGCTTGAAATAGAATCGCGGGTTTGTGCCGCTGTTTAGTCCAAGGACAATCCATCCGTTTACACAGCCCAACCCTTGAACCATGGCCCAGCAGTACTACGACCGGACGGACCACAATTCGCAATATGGATCACGAATGCCTCCGACAATCGCTGAAATTGATTCGAGACCCTCGTCTGCTTTGTCGCAGAGGTCTGCCCAGAGCCAAATATCGCAGAATAGCTACCAGAAACGGCCCATACAAAACCTTCACCCCCACCACCATCCTCACCACCAGCAGCATCCAGGATTGCCCCAGCAGGTACCGGTCCAGCAGGTGTATGGACAAGGTTACGCGAATACGGGATCCCATTCGTCTCTGGAGCCTTTGCCCAGAAATGTTTCTTCGCACCGGCAACCGGACGCCCCGCCTCAGCAGTATGATCCGAGATATGCTCATATTCCGCCTCCGCCTCCGCCACAGTCACAGTTCCATGCTCAACCAATTTCTCAGAATCAGCACCAGCAGCAACATCCCTACCGCACACAACAGACTCAAGGCTACAGACAGGATGGGTATGCTCAACGCCATCCACAGCAGTATCTCCCTCAAGAGCATCAACAGGTGCATCAACAGGTGCCTCAACAGATGCCTCAACAGGTTTCGCATCAAGCACCTCAGCAGTATTCTCAACAGAGACATGCTCCTCAGCCTCAGCAGAGGTCTGTTTCTCAGCCTGCTGCTTACAGCCAGCAGCACCACCACCATCACCAACACCAGCAACAGCCTCAACAGCAACCGCGGTTTCAAAACGATCCCCCAATTCTACAACCCTCTATTATAGAGCAACGTACCATGGATCCTTCTAGAACTGTACTACCAGTCACAATACCTCCACCAAAAGCCAGATCTGAGCCCACAAGAACACAGACCTTGCCAGCTTTGAACACCAAAAGGACAGATGCAGTTCCGCAGAGACTTCCTCAGGAGACGACTCCAAAGGGTTCTCCTGTGTCCAACTCATCTGGCTCGTGGTCGCCAATGAGACAAAGTCTGAATTTCTTTGGGAGAAGTGGACGTAGCGTCTCTTCTGGTGCTTTGTTGAGTGACAATGGAAACGGTGCGAAGCCTGCCGGTAACTTTTCGCAAGGTGTGGATAATTCAAGGAGAACAATGTCAATGAGATCTTTGACTGGCGACAAGAACAAGTCCAAGCCTGCTACGACTTTGAGTGGCCGTGTGATTCCGCAGAAGAACGATACTATCACCTCGGTGTACCACGAAGGATCCCTGCCTAACCAGCAATTGTCAAACAGATCCAAGTCATATACGTCTCTGACGAATCCGCACAGATCATCATCTACGTCTACTTTGAGGCATACAGATAGGTCTGTTTCACAGACATCTTTGGCCTCGAGGACGATCGTCACCGTTTCTTCCAGAAAACCTTCCGTCTATCCTGCTTTACTTTCCAAGGTTGCCAAGGCATTCTTCGAAAAGATAGAGTTGGGTTCCAACTTGAAAAATGGACTGGAATACAGAGACTCTTTCACTGGAACCCAGGCGGTGGACGTGATCTCTCACATCATAAGGACTTCTGACAGAAGTCTTGCCATGTTGCTGGGACGCGCTTTGGATGCCCAGCACTTCTTTCATGATGTGACTTATGAGCACAGATTGCGTGATTCGCAGAATGAGGTGTACCAGTTTGGAGAGTCGATATTCAATCCATACGGAGAGAGACAGGAACAGCAAAATGGTCCAGATCAGCAGATATCGCCCAACCCTCAGGAAGAGGAAGACGTTAAGGCAGTGGACACCGGCGTGAATGGTGTTTTCACGTTGCTCACAGAATGTTACTCTGCAACGTGTACCAGAAACCAACTATGCTACAGTATAGCGTGTCCCAGAAGGCTGGAGCAACAGGCACGGTTAAATATGAAGCCCCAGGGTGGATTGCGTCGTTCGGAATCCAAACTTTCGCTATCAGGTGATGATGAGAAGAAACACCTGTGGTCCTTGAACGTTCCCAAACAGGTGCTGGAAAGTGTCGATAAGCGCGAGATCCAGAGACAGGAGTGTATCTTTGAGACGATATACAGTGAGCGTGATTTCATTAAAGATCTGGAGTATTTGCGTGACTTCTGGATCCGTCCACTAAGCGAATCGAGAATCATCAAAGAACAGGAGCGTGAAAAGTTTATTCGTTCCGTTTTCAGCGGAATCAATGAGATCTGGGCTGTCAACTCTCGTTTGGCAGATGCTCTGACCAGACGCCAACAGCGCCAGCCAATAGTTGAGCAAGTTGGTGATATCTTCTTAGAATTTATCCCCAAGTTTGAGCCTTTTGTTAAGTATGGTGCTGGTCAAGTGTTTGGAAAATACGAGTTTGACAGACAGAAGAAAACCAACGCGCTTTTTGCAAGGTTTGTCGAGGAAACAGGTAACCTGCCTGAGTCCAGACGTTTGGACCTGAGTTCATATCTCTCCAAGCCAACATCGAGACCTGCTCGTTACCCTCTTCTTTTGAAATCCATCCGCGATGCAACGGACCCTTCTAACCCCGATTATGAGAAGCTGGGCAAGGCTATTGATATGCTACAGGGAATCTTGAACAGAATCAACCAAGAAACAGGAAAGGCTTCTGACAGGCTGAACATCTTGCTTCTGAAGCAGAAGTTGATCTTCAGACCTGGAGAGCTGGTAGATTTGAAGTTGGCTGACGAGAATCGGAGATTGCTGTTCCAGTGTGTCCTGAAGAAGAAGAGTTACCAGGATAAGGAGAACCAGGGTGAGGTGAATGTGTATTTGTTTGATCATGCGTTGATATTTGCGCGTGTGAAGATCATGAACAAGAAGGAGGTGTACCGTGTTTATCAACGCCCTATTCCTATTCCTCTCCTGTTTGTGTCACTGAGTGAAGAAATGGGTTCTATGAGACACATGAAGAGATCTCCATCTACAGGATCTCTGTATGTCTGTTCTCAAACTACTTCTTCAGCTTCTTATTCACACTCTTCAACCACGACCTTAAGCCACTCTGCCTCGTTATCCACGCTGACAAACACAAACTCGGCAAGGTTCCCATTGACATTTTCGTACCTTGGAAGAAACGGTTACGAGTTCACTTTGTATGCAAGACAATCCGTCCAGCGTACCCTGCTGGAGAAGGTTGAACAGCAGCACAAGAAACTGATTAAGGACAACGATATCTTCACTTTGACGAGACTCAGTTCGAGTTTCTTCGACTACTCGAACAGGATCAACTGTGCCGTTCCATTTGATGGTGGAAGGAGATTGCTTTATGGTACCGATTCAGGTATCTACATCTCCAACATCAGGAAGAATAAGGACAAGTCGAGAATTGTGAGTAGACCAGTGAAGGTCATTGCCAAAACAAACATTATGCAATTGGAAGTGTTGGAAGAGTATCAGTTGTTACTGGCATTGTGCGACAAGAAGCTACACTACTGGCCTTTGGAGATATTGAATGATGATGGCAGCAGCAGCAGCAGCAGCGGTGGAAACGGCGCCAGTCTTGTATCTTCCACCTCGAGTGCAAGCTCCATTACACAGGTACTACCACCCAACCCTATTTACGATCCGAACAAAAATGCCAAGCTAGGCAAGGAGATGATGTCGCATGTTTCCTTCTTCAAGAGTGGTGTATGTTCCGGAAGAATGTTGATCTGTGTGGCACGTAACGGCTCTCAGCATCTGATCAAGATCTTCGAGCCCATGGACCCAATCACGTCGAAGAAGATGAATAAGCGCAAGTTCAAAAATGAGGTCAAGGACCTGACCTTTTCGTCTGAACCAGTCAGCGTTTCGTTCTTGAAGACCAAACTATGTATCGGGTGCACCAAGGGTTTTGAGATTGTACAGTTGGAAACAGGAGTCCAAGAGTCTCTGTTGGACCAGGCGGATACCTCGTTAGATTTCTGCATAGGCAAGGAAGGCCTCAAGCCACTGAGAATCGACAGGGTCAACAACAACTTCTTGCTCTCGTACTCAAACTTCTCCTTTTACGTGAATAAGAACGGATGGAGGGCTCGCCCCAACTTCTTGGTTAACTGGGAAAATGTCCCAAGTCAGTTTGCCATGTGGTACCCTTCTCTGTTGTCGTTTGACTCGCAGTTCATCGAGGTCAGAAACGTGGAAACAGGAGAATTGACCCGTTGCATTGCCGGAGAGAACATTAGATTCCTGCACTCGAGTTCGCAGGAGATCCTCTTTGTTTGGGAGAATGAACAGGGCTACGACACAGTCGTCAGTCTAGATTTCTGGGACAAATCGGTGCCAAAAGTTCAAAAAGATCAAGAGAGCTGAATCAAGGCTCTTGCGATTGATTTTACTGTTATAATTAGGGGTCCGTTGGGACCCGTTCCTTTATACTATGTCTTAATATCAAATTACGAATCTGGAAATTATCTGTGAGAATATTCTGAATAAAAGCCAGGACAAACGGCTCTGAAATTTATATAGTTATGCTTTAGATATTTAGATGAAGGGTCACAGACAGTATTAGGGGAGAATGCCTTAGACTAATCCTTTTCGTTTATGCCTTTCTAGTTCTCGTTCTAGAAGTGATTGGAGATCCCGATGGAACAGCCGAGGAAATACCCTCTGCCTTGATTTTGTCAGCAGCCTTCTTCGCAGCCTTCTTGTTGGCACCGGATTTGTACACTTTGATGTAGAAAGAGATAAAGAGCACCAGATAGGAGGTCAGGATCAGGTAGCCGTATGCAGCGGCCTCTTCCTTACCATAGCAGCTTCCTTTCGAGTGGAAGAGGTTGGGGAACCACTTGTCGCTGTAGAAGATGAAGGTGGCCCAGTACACGAAGAAAAGGTCTAGGACAAACTGGATGATCTGGAAACGAGTGACCCATTCCTTCCACCAGATCTTGATTCCTCTAGAGGTCTGGAAGTAGTACCAGTACATCACGACGTGGACTGCCAGGTTGAGGGAAATAGGGACCCATTCAACAGAGGTGTGGCCCACAAGTTGGGTGTAACATAGCAATGCAGTAGCACCATGGTGATAGGTGTGCAGGAAGAGCAGCTTCTTGCGCTTGAGAATGAGGAACACGGTATCGTTGAGCTCGTAGAACTTGGTCAAGAAGTTGAGATAGTACACGGCCACCAGCTTCTGGGTGAAAGCACCCTTGGAGCAGATGGACCAGAAGATTCCGTGCTCGTGAACCATTGGGATCAGTTGCTCTACCATCACGAGCAGAAGTGTCAAAGAGCCAAACGTGAGCAGCAGGTTGTGGATGTGGAACAACACGCTCAGCTTTCTAGGAGGAAGATCAAACTTCTGGATAATAGCCTGACCACCAAAGACGATCACGTAGTATAAAACGATCACCAGAGCACATGACTGGAAGTTTCCCATAAAAGTTTCACCCTGGACGAACTCAAACTCAGAGGCTGGGAATCCCGCAATCTTAGCGTACACCTTGTCGAAAATGGGCCACAGGTGCAATCCGAAAGGGTACTCCCAGGAGGGATAAGAATACACAAGCCAATCCACCATGGTTTAAAAGAGAGTGGGTTTTAGATTGGTGAAATTTCAAAGGACTGTGCTTCAACAAACTCTCGAGGACGCGTCGAGATTGGAAGTAGGAAAATGCAAATACAACCGCACAGGGGCAGATCCTCCAAATGAGTATATTTAACGGTAGTTAAAAACCTTTTTTCTGCTGGAGAACGGGTCAGAAAAAAGACAACTCACAACAGATCAACAAATCGGCAAAATCGGCGAAAGCAACAAGCTTTTCTCGGGGAGACACAATGAATTCCAGACCCTGGACCCCACGCCGGAAAGAGTGGCACTCCCACATCCACGGGGGTAGTGCACCAAGCAGCGCCGAGGCTGCGCGCAAGCAGAACAGTGTGCTTTGACTGATTGGGGCTTGCCAAGCCATGGCAGCGCCACGGCAAAGCCACAGACGGCTAGGGGATCTGAGCTGAGCCGAGAAGAGTCAAGAAGACGGGTAATGGGAGTCCATACGTGGAAAACCGCCACTATTTACGAAAACGAATGTTGCTAGCGTTGCGAGAGTCACAAGCGATACGAGTGTTACGAAGGTCTCCTATCATGCCATATTTTGAGTTTATCACTGTCGCTAACGCCGACATCGCTACATCCACCCCATACTCCCCAATCAGCATTGTCAGCATCGCCATAGCACCCTCTCAGATGTACGTGCACCCCCGAATTCGCATTAATTCCCTCGGTGTGGACACACCGGCTTTAAAGAGATGCTCGCACTTCTCCGGGTTATACGGCTTGCACAACCCACTTGGCTCGCTGTAATAGATTTCAAAGCTGACAAACCACAGCGAGTGGCCAAGGGGGTCAGATTTGCAACCGTATCAAATAATCTATAGAAAACTCCCTTAACCCCGCAGCTCAAAGCCTGTGCCCGTCCAAATCTCCCAGCTTATAAATCCGGCCCGAGTACCGATTGAGTCCGGCCGCCTAGCCGTAATGCTGACCAGCCGTACCGTCCGTGCTTTGTTCCGTAGCTGAGCCCTCTTTTTCTGAGAGGTGTTTCTGACCCTGCGTTCTTCCCTGAAAATACATCTCCAACGTGCTATCATCCATCATGTCCTACAACCAAACTATTGTGCTACCTCCCATACAACGGCACTCCACCACCTCGGATTTCAAGCCACCTCCCATACATAAGCTCCAGACGTTGATCTGGGGCATGCCCTCTGCGCCGGAAGTGAAGCTTCCCGCGCCTGTTCTTCCTCCTCTGGTATCAGTTTCCAGTTCGTCTAGCCCAGATCCGCTATCACCAACATCATTACAAACTCTACTTCCTCCTCCCACGGTGTCGGTCGGTTCGACCCCATCCAGTCCGGACTCGCCGTTGTCGCCCTCGGCCCACACAGAAGTTCGGAAACAGCGCAAGAAGCGCCAGTGTCCCCAGTGCCACTTGTTATTCAGCAACCTGGCTACCCACAAATCAACACATCTTTCCATCACTGCGAGACCTCACGTCTGCCACACCTGCGACCGTGGGTTTGCCAGGCCAAACGATCTTCAGAGACACGAGAAGCGTCATTTGAAGGATCTGGGCCAGATCGGGTTCAAGTGCCCTTTTTACGACGAAGAACCTGGTTCCAAGTGCCATCCTTCTGGATGTTTTTCGCGCTGTGACACATTCAAGAACCACCTCAAGGCACTACATTTCCAATACCCTTCCGGAACGCGCAAAAGACAGCGTAACGCTGTTGCGGGCCGTTGCAAGGCTTGCGGCCAAATATTTGAGTCCGTCGACGTCTGGCTGAACGGCCATGTCGAGAACCGCGAGTGCTCCGGGTCCGTCCACGGCTCTCTGACACCTCCAAACTCGTCCTAGCCTTGCTGAAGACACACTACACATACACATCCATTCACCTACAAAATTACGACCTGCATCATGATTATATACATTCTTAACAAAACTGAAGATACCCGCTTATTCCCCTAACCACCCATCTAAGCTCATAGCCCAAAGCGTTTCCAATGTGAGCGTCTTTATTTGCCCGGCAGCCCATCGGCTCGGCAATTGTGTCAAAGTCCGAAAAATCCCGTAACTATCTCGGTGAGCGCCGCGCTCTTTTTCTGGCCCGAAGAACTTGGCCCGAGACTGGTAGAAACACGACAGTACAATAGGGAAGTGCACGACCCTGCAGCTGAGCCGAGGCACAATTCACATGCTTGCCAAAGTGGATTTCGTGCGGTCTTTTACCCAAGCTCGTTCAAGTAGACTTGGCTTGCTTCCAAAAAGACCTCAAGCTCAAGCCTTACAACCATTTCAGCATGATCGGAACGGTTTTCAAGTGGTTGAGCATAGCCATTCTGCTCTCTTCATACAAATCCCTTCCAGGGTCGTACTATGTACGCTTTTACTACGCCCTGATGAGAATAGTCCTATTTTCTAAGACTAGCAACAAGGGAAAAGATATACTGAAGGTGAAATCGCGTCTTTTGACCTTCTGTTCGCTTGGAGAGTGCGACTTCTATCTCCACAAGTCCAATTCCACGTTTCTAGAGGAAATGGACATGGCCCGTACCGAGCTGATGCTCTCGCTATACAAGCCTCTGTTCGCCATTGACAAACTTGGATCGTGGCCCTTTTTGCCAGTTGGTTCGGTTGACATTAGTTTTCTCAAAGAGATCAAGCCGTTTCAGAAATACTGGGTTGATTCTCGTGTGGTTTCCTGGGACGAGAAATGGCTGTTCGTGCTATCCGAGTTCAAGGTAAGCTCTGGCAAGGGCGAGCGCGTTTGTTGCACGGCCATCACCAAATACGTGTTCAAGGACCCAAAGACCAGGGCCACAATTCCACCAGCCATTGCAGCTGAGAAGAGTGGACTTGTTTTTGACGAGCAAGAAATTGAAGCGAATTACGCTTCAGTCAGCAGGTCTAAGGAGCAGTTGAACTTTAGTTAGACGGACGATATAGATTTCCTTTCAATTTATAGATAAGGGTTCCTTCGTAAATTACATTATTCATATCTACCAATCAAAACGGACTCCTGAACTCAGTCACCTCAAAAGGATTCTGCTGGCTCGGCTGATAGTTGCCGTTCATTGGCGACGACGTTATAGGCATCACTGCCTGAGCAGCAGCACCCAGAGAAGCCAACAATGGTGTGGTCAAAGTAGTGGCACTGGGAAAGGAGTAGAGCGTTGAAGATGTTGGAATCTGTTGGGATTTTGCACTTTCGATCTTCTTGGTGAGATCCTTGGTGGCTTTTGCTAGAGAGCCCATTGAAGAACGAGCTTCATTCAGGATTGGCAACTCATCTTCCATAGACGATTTAGCACTCGCCAACATGTTGATGATTGCTTTCAAAAACAGGTTTATCTCCTCTGTCAGTTTCTTATCTTCCACGATCCCGACATCCTGCGAGTGTTTGAAAGGGAGCAGCTTTCCGCTGAGTTTCTTAGTGATATCCATCGCATTAATACAAAACCCTGTCAACTCCTTGATCTTTTGCACAGCAGTGTTATCCAAGTGCTCAGATTGTGTAGCATTGGCAATTGCACTCTTGCCGATGGCATTATTGATTTGCTGGAAAACCAGCTGTGCCCAATTGATTGCAGTCTGAATCGTCTCGTACAACTCCTTCGGGTTCTCTGTGTCGGTTGGACCCAGATTCGAGTTGGAAGTTTCAACACGTAGGTTGAGTGGTGGTGGCGCGGTGGTGCGGTGGATCTTGAGCTTTGAGCCTGACTGTTGTTGCTCTTGTACCGATTGCGACTGTTGTTGCTGAAACTTCAGTTTCGGGTGAGAAACGAGGCATGCATTTAACAGCTCGTTCAATGTCCCAAAGAGAGAAAGGTACAGCATCCGGACGAATGCAATATCTGAAGATTGTAGGAAACTAGTTAGATTTTCTTGGAAATGCCAAACAGTCACCTTAACAGCGCGGACCGTGTCCACTACCGACCCAACAAGCTTCTCCACTATGATATCCTGTCCCATGGTTTTCTGTGATCCGGGACTTGAGTTTTCCAGCATCTCTAAACACTCAATGATGGAATCAATATGCAGTTTCGATGATAACGAAAGTGAATTCATCTTGGCAGAGATTCTGGCATCGACGCAAAAACCCGAAAACTTGTTGAAGTTGATCTGCAGCTCATTCACGACAAAAAGCACTTTCCTCGCAATCTCCAACAGCTCGTTTCTGGGAATCAAGTCATGTTTTTTCACCTCGGCCAACGTTGACAGACGGCGGAAGTACGCCGATGATTTGTTCTGAGGCTCTATAGACAGTGGCTCTTCTACCACAGTTGTATGATCTCTTGACAGTGTATGGGACCTGGACCTCATTCGGGAATGTGGAGGGGGAGGCTGCTGCTGTGAGTCCTGTTGCTGTTGTTGTTGTTGATGCTGCTGTTGTTGTTGTTGTTGTTGCTGTTGTTGCTGTTGTTGCTGCTGTTGCTGCTGTTGCTGTTGCTGTTGTTGCTGCTGCTGTGAATACTGTTGGTATGATTCCGGGATTTCCTGTTCCTGTGGTTGTTGCAATTGTTCTACCGGTGGCCCCTCTTCCGGTTCTTCTTGAACAGGGGTCCTTTTCATCACAAATCCCATTCTCTTGGCTGCCCGCGAAGATATGTGAGACTCAGAGTTGGATCTCGACCTGGAAGGAGCAGACAAGCTGCTGAAGTCAGCAGTTTCGGCCCCCATAGATTCGCGGATTTTAGCCTCCAAAGTACTAGAGTTTTGCTTCAAATACAACTTCAGACTTTCCAGCCATGTATCTTCCTCCTGTCTCTGTAAAGACTCGATATAGCCCCGCGAAGGCAGTATCAGTGGGTTGTTTCCCTCTTCAAGAATCTTGAGATTGCTCATCTCACTGATGTGAGGAGGTAGATACTCAAACTGGTTATCCCTAATCGACAACACACGCAAGCTCTTCAAATGGCCCAGGTTTGTAGGGAAGAACCTGATCTTGTTCTCGCTTATATCTAAGATCTCAAGACTCTTCAAAGAGCACAGAACCTGAGGAAACTCCTGGAAGTTGTTTCTATGTAGATCAAGATATCTTAACTTTGACAGATTCTTGAAGTACACAGGAAGTGTGTTAAGCAGATTTTTCTGAAGGGAAAGCCTCTCAACCATGTTCCCCTCTATCAGCTCTATCGCCTCTGGAGGCAACGACTGGATGTTGAGTCCTATCAATTTCATACCATCGTTCTCGTTAATGGATCGAGTAAGCTCTTCAGTCACTATTTGAACAAGCTTAGTTCTGGATGGGATCACACTCCCCGACTGTACAGGCGCCACCGAAGTGGTTGGTGTTTTCAGATCTGGACCTGACATAGTGCAAAAGGCTTCCAAGCGTGGCTCGCTCCTAGCAAACTAATCGAAAGCCCAGAGTGAAATCTCCTTATAATAAAAATCACAAAACAACCGGCTGCGACAAAAAGGGCTTCAAAGGGCACAAAGACTGAATACGGATACTATCGTGATTTGAAGGAGAGATCTGAAGGAGATCACGAAAAGGAGCTCTTCTATATTTTTATGAGGAGAAGGGATCATTTTGTGCGAGACACTACTAACAACATGGAGTAAGTGTTACTTGGGTAAAAGGGTCTATTGGGTAGAATTGAAAGAGAAACTGGTCAAAGAGAATACCATCAATGCTCTGGCCCAGCTTGAGCATCTCATGGTAACAGTGATCTTCTGCAGCCTCAGCGTCAAAAAGAGCTCAAGTGCGCATGTGGTATATAGCTACAAACGAATTGCGCATGGAACGATGCGGCAACAAGAAGATCGGAAAGGTGCCTTCAAGGACAAATTCTTTACTATCCCGCCAAACCATTCAGGAAGTGGTATCATCCAAAAACTACACACGATTGGCATCTGCATATTTTCTCTTAACGTCAGTGTCCAAGAAACCCTAACGGCTTCGCACCTTAGCAAACGAATGTACGTCAAAACCACACGAAGTTGTCACTCACAGCAGAAATATCCACTATTTGTCGACAACTATGTGTGAAATTTCCAGTGTTCACCTTCGTGCACAAGCGCTTATCCGTTGGCTCCCTGCCACCTCGAACTGCTCGAGCATTTCGCTTACTACGCGGCTCGAACGGTTTTGAAACGCGACACGACTCTCCCTGCCAGGGGTCCCGGGTTCCTTTTGCTCCCCAACGGACATCTTGAATTTTTTTCCCTCGCTTTCTCTTAACTTGTTCCGCTCGACATTGTGAAGTTTTGACTATTTTTCCTTCGTGCAACGTTTTTTCTTGCTGATTTTCGTTTATTCGTTCACCACCCTTCACCTCTCCCCTCATTGCCCTCCAATTTTCCTCTCCTTGTTCCCTTTCCCATCCAAGGTTATTGCGAAGCCCAAAAGAGTCATCTCTGATTTACCCGTGAAACACTCATACTTCAGGAGGACTCCATCTGCTCGATCCCACCAGAACCATTAAAAACGGCAATTCTTATAACGTGATATCGACAAGTTTTACAGACTAACCGGTTACCACTTTTTTTATATCCCTTTTGTGCATCTGTTAGGTGGAAAAGTTTTTATTTGTTAGTTTCGGTTACTTTGCACCCAGTTTTTTTCTTGTCGTGTGTTCAGGCGTCGCTTGTTTTCTCTGAGCATCCAAAATGTCAATTCCACAAGGAAGTATTCCCCAGTACTACAACAACAATGTTGCACCCGGGTACGGCAACATGTTTTCCCAACAGCAGCAACAACAGCAGCAGCAGCAACCCCAAATCCAGGTCTGGATGGGTGAACTTGATCCGTGGTGGGATGAAATGGCCATCAGACAGATCTGGCAAGCCGTTGGCATCTCGGATACCATCTCCTCGATCAAGATTATCAGGGACAAGAATGCCATGGCAAATGGGTTGAACAATTCTGGTTATTGTTTCTTGAGAGTCAACACTGTTGATGATGCTCAGCAGATTCTGTCGCATCATGGTGCGGTCGTCCCAAATACCAACAAGTTCTTCAAGCTGAACTGGGCTTCCCAGGGTAATCCTCAGTTCAGCGGACGTCTGCAGCCAACTCACCAGTCCATCGGACCGGAGTTCACCATCTTTGTTGGTGATTTGCCGCAAGGTATCAACGAGAGCCAGCTCTTGGAGTTTTTTAATGCTCGGTACCAGTCCTGCTACAACGCCAGAGTAATGGTTGATCCTAACACTGGAAACCCAAGAGGCTACGGATTTGTTAAGTTTGGAGATGAAGCCGAACAACAGAGAGCCCTCATTGAGATGCAAGGTGCTGTTCTGAATGGCCGTCCAATCAGAGTTTCGACTGCTGTCAAGAACAGCACCAACCCTGTTTCCAATCAGCACCAGATGAACTCCCAATTCCAGAAGATTGTGATTCCTCCTCAGCAGTTTGTTCCCCCTTTGCAGCAGTTCTCCGATCCGAACAACACTACCGTTTTCATTGGTGGTTTGAACTCTTATGTTTCTGTGGACGAGTTGAGACACTATTTCGAGAGGTTTGGCGAGATATCCTACGTCAAGATCCCACCGGGAAAGAACTGTGGATTCGTCCAGTACTTGCTCCGTTCGTCTGCCGAGAAAGCCATCACTGAAATGCAAGGTTATCCTATTGGTCAGTCTAGAATCAGGGTCAGTTGGGGTGCCAGAGCAGCCCAGAGGTCTCACTACCAACAGCAGCAGCAAAGAATGGCTGTCATTGGTAATCAACTTCCAGGTGGTCTGATGAACATGGAGCAAGATGGACAATTCGGCCCAGCCTTGTCAAACCCTGACTTCCAGGCTCAACAGCAGATGCTTGCGGAGCAGATTCCGTTCACGCCTGGTGGAGTGCCTACCAACGAGAAGATACTTAATGAAATGTATCTTGCCGCTAGAGATGGCCAATTAGACAGACTAGAATTGGATTCGAAGGGATACGAGTGACTGCAGTTTCTCTCTGCCTGCTTGTACATTCTTCATCACTATGGCATGAAACTTTCATGCCTAGGACTGTATCTTCATGGGTTTCAGCTTTTGAATGTCTTCATTCCTTCATCATCATCATTTTCATCATCATCATGACATGTCGCTATACGATTTCTACACCAATAATCTATCTTTTTACTTTATTTATCCATGTTGCTGTTACCTATGATCTTGCTGCTCACAAAAACTTTTCTCTGGAAGAGGAGACATTGTTGAAAACTGTGGACAAACTCATTGACTTATACTTATTGTTTCCTTTCACTGCCACAAAGCTGCATCATGCTCAAAATAACTACTTTTGTCAAATACATACATTTCTATGGAGAGTAGTTGTCTAACATCTGTAACACACCAAGGCTTAACATAGCTGGTTCATGCTCAAGTCATACACTTTCTTGTACATTTCACATGTTCAGCTATTTCGAGTTGGCTAGCATTATTAAGCCAGTTCGTAGTTCATTGCTGATTTACGCAATCTCGACAGACGATAATAGAATGCCATATTTGTCTACATATGCTGGTGGGGATCATGCCTGAGAACAAACTTTCTCCCCCGATCACCGTAGTCCTATTAATCATGTTTTTTTGTTAAATATAATACGTCATGCCCTATGCGAATCGATCAACTCTAGCTGTGTACAATTTCTCCTCACCTGGTAAGGCACCCAAATCCTTGGCCAGCCCTTCTGGGTACGATCTTGGTGCATTTGGCCTTTCAGGCCACAGGTCAAACACGTAGATGGTACCTGCAAATCCAGCTATGGCCAGGAAATAGTTCAAGAACCATTTCAACGCAGTCTTGTCTGAGATGAAATCGTAGTGATCTGGCGACCACATGTCCAAAAAATCGTGGTATTCGTGCATTGGTTCGTCCAGGTTTCTTCTATTCTGTTGATCGTCGTACTTCAGGTATGGATCTCTCTTCTGCAAAAAGTAGTCTTTGACTTTGACGTATCCCTCAAACTCCTCCTTTGGTGTGAACAGTGGGTGCTTGTACTTGTCATCTGAGACTGAGGAGTTGAACCTTACGGCCACCGTGAAAGGCTTCACTATTTGGCGAGCAGCGACAAAACGCCCGGTTAGAATCGAACGTGACAACATGATTCGCAAAACCAATTCTATTTAACACGGTTCTGGAGGCTGTTCAAGAATGCTGGACTCTCAGTATTGCTGGAATCTGTCTAATGCAATAATTGGAAAATGCGTGAAGCTAATTGGAAGAGCTGCCATTTGGATCACGGGTTTATTCGCGCACGCAAGAAATCCATAAAAGTAGTGCCCTTACCATTCGCGAGAATCGAAGGCCAGACTGGCGGCGACATGAGAGATACGATGTCTGTGGATTATTCTCTGTAATCAAACTCAGCATACAGACCACACACCCCTCCGTTCTACACCATTCTTGAGCAATGGAAAGGCGGCGTTTGCTACGTGGAGCTGGATCTGAAAATGAACCGCCCAACAAGACGCGCAGATTGAGTAGCAGGGTAAGAGATACAACTGTTTCCTACTCTTTATCGAGTCCAAGAAGATCATCTGCGAAGCCATCCCAGGAGCAGAAAGCTCCATTGATATACAAGAACTCTCGCAGGGATCTTTTGAAAATAGAAACTCCCTCTGGTAGCGTTTCCAAGCAAGCGAGAGACGCGATATGCAAGGATAACCTGGCGAATATCCAGCTTTACAATGAGGAGCTCATCGATGAGTTGTTCCACCTGACCCATTATACGAGTCTCATATATTTCAATCCTCAGGAACCAGATATCAACAAGGAGACAGAATTGTACCAGGAATTTGCAAAGGACTATCCCCTTTGGCCTGCTTCTGATGACGAAAGTTCAGGTAGGAAGAGATCATCCAGAAGGGTGCGGGAAGATGCGGTGAGTCCCCTCAAGGCTGAAATCAATGGCCTAGTTCAAAAGAAGCGCTCGCTTCTCGAAAAGCAGAAACCACAGACTAAGCCATCAACGCCGCAGAAGAAAAGCTCACCCCAGAAGCTGGTGAAAGGCAAGACGCCCATCAAACCAGTTCCAAAGGAAAGCGAATCCGAGCAGGAGGAAAGCGACGAATCTGAAGAATCTCAGAATTCATCAGAGGAAGATGAGGAAGAGGATACACGGCCAGCATCAAGAAAGATCATAACCAAGTTCACGCTACCCCGGCAATCGATTTCTCATCCATCACATGTGACTGAGCCAAACTTCTCCACTCTGAGACAATTCTTGGAGTCATACAAGTCACTTGATGATGATCTCTCTCCTGAAGAGTACGAGGCTCATGTAAAGTCTCAAATTGAGCTCTTGGGTAGGATACGCAGGGGAATTGAAAACCGAGTTTTAAGAATAGACTTCGACGAGAACGTGAACCGAATTCACCCCAATGCCACAAGAGAGCCCACGATGATAAAGCTCAACACAAACTATATCAGGTACAAAGACCCTTTTATTGCCTCTGGCCAGATAACGCATCACGACCATCTCGTCGCCCATGGATTGGTGTCTGCCAAGTTGATACACGAAAGCCGAAATTCAAAGATCACCAAGTCCAAGAAGATCGCTCTAATGATTGAAAATCACTTTAAGAGAAAGTCCCAAGAAAAGGATAGAGAGGCCAAGGAGTATAAGATTAAAATACAGAGACTGGCTAAGGAAACCGCAAGATTGGTAAAGCGCAAATGGATGCAGGCGGAAAAAGCGTACAAAATTCTTGAAGAACGTGAGAGAGAGAAGGAGAGAGCGATTAAGTCTAAACAACATCTTTCAGAGATCTTGCAGCACTCTACACAGTTACTGGAAGCTCAATTGACTCGCAATGCTTCAGAATCTGCCACACCAGTTCCTACTGATACTGATGCTCATGGTTCCGAAAGCGATGTTGAAAGTGCAGAGAATAGTGATGACGAGAGTGGTGCTAGTGATTTTGATTCAGGTTCGGGTTCCAGCTCTGAGGATGAGACCGAAGTAAAGGACCAGGATCTCGACATCGGAAACGATCAAGTTGTGGATGACTCCAAACTCTCAGTGGAAGAACTGAGAGCAAAGTACAAGGATCTTCAGAATTTCGCTGCCAAGTCAGAGAGTGAAAGTGACGCTGAAAATGAATCTGAAAGCGATAAGGATACTGACCTCGCAACGTTATATGGCGCGGATGGTGGATCTGGTATTCAGAATACCAGTATAGTGGACGGCATGACCCAAGAGGAACGTGAAAACTTGTTGAATAACGAAGAGCGCAATTCTGTTTTAGACAGCGAAGAGGAAAGCGAATCAGACGACAGCCTGCTTGATTCTGACGATGAGTCTAGCGAAGAGGAGGCAGAGGAGACACCAAGAGCGTCAGGACTGGCAGCGTTGTTCGGCAAAATAGAGGATGAGCCAGAAGAAAGAGACGAGTCTGTTAGGAGTTCTGATTCCGAGGATGATGCTTCCGCAAAGGAAGAGGATACACCAAACTCCACTCCCGGCGGCCAGGATGTTGCACCGGAGAAAGATTCTTCGATTGACGCTAGTGCTGTCCCGGATGTCCCCGTTCCACAATTACTCAAAGGAACATTGCGTGTCTACCAAAAGCAAGGGCTAAACTGGTTGGCCAGCTTATACAACAGTAACACCAACGGTATTTTGGCAGACGAAATGGGTCTGGGAAAGACTATTCAGACCATCTCTTTGATCGCTTACCTCGCTTGCGAGAAGAACATCTGGGGACCCCATTTGATTGTGGTACCTACTTCCGTCATGTTAAACTGGGAGATGGAGTTCAAGAGATTTGCCCCAGGATTTAAAGTTATGACGTACTATGGTTCACCTCAGGTCAGAAAAGAGAAGAGAAAAGGCTGGAACAAGCTGGATACTTTTCATGTTTGCATTACCTCGTACCAGCTTGTCGTTCAAGATCAGCAGGTCTTCAAGAGGAAAAAGTGGAAGTACATGATTCTTGATGAGGCCCATAACATCAAGAATTTTAGGTCCCAGAGATGGAAGGCATTGCTCAATTTCAACACCGAAAACAGACTTTTATTGACTGGTACGCCTCTCCAGAACAACATCATGGAATTATGGTCACTGCTCTATTTCCTCATGCCATCCACTAGGGCAGGAAGCAGGCAAACTATGCCTGATGGGTTTGCTAACCTTATGGACTTCCAGCAATGGTTTGGCAGACCCGTTGACAAAATCATTCAGGCTGCCGGAGGTGTTGATGGTGCTGATGAAGAGACCAAGGCTACTGTGTCGAAACTGCATCAAGTATTGAGACCGTACCTGCTTCGTCGGTTAAAAGCGGATGTCGAGAAGCAGATGCCTGCCAAGTACGAGCATATCGTGTATTGCCGGTTATCGAAACGTCAAAGATTTCTGTATGATGATTTCATGTCCCGTGCTCAAACGAGAGAGACTCTGGCTTCAGGAAACTTTCTCTCCATCATCAACTGTTTGATGCAGCTCAGAAAGGTTTGCAACCATCCCGATTTGTTTGAGGTTAGACCGATTTTGACCTCCTTTGCGATGGAAAAGTCCGCGATATCCGAGTATGATATGAAAGAGCTGGTTGTCAGACGCAACCTCCGTGGTTCTACTGAAAAAGTTGATCTGAGTGTGATAAATCTCGTACCTTCTGAGAACACCAACATAACCACTTTCGAAAACGACTCCATCCAGACGCTCACAGCTAATGGGTACCTGAAAAGCCAATGTGATTTGATTAAAAATGCTCTAGGAGAACCATGCAAGCCTGATTTCTCAACATTAGAGGGCTACTTCAAGTACCACAGATATGTGGAACAAGAACAGGCTCTATCTTCCACTGAGCAATTTCTTTACCTCAACAAGCTGAGATCGCAAAAGCCTTTGATTTACAGCAAAAACTTGATCGCCCAGACAACAATCAAACAGACATTCAACGTTGGGATCTCTGACGTCTACAACAGCATTGTTAAGCCAC
Organism: Kuraishia capsulata CBS 1993; assembly: GCF_000576695.1. NCBI lineage: Eukaryota > Fungi > Ascomycota > Pichiomycetes > Pichiales > Pichiaceae > Kuraishia > Kuraishia capsulata. The sequence continues at coordinate 1,768,604 of NW_019172950.1, forward strand.
TGGACACGAGAGTATCTTTGATGAAAGATACTGTTGACAAATACGCTTTTGTCACACCTGCGGTCGTGGCACTTGATATGAACGACAAAGTTGTCCCTGCGGATGTTTCTGGTAAGATAGTCGAGTCCAATCCATCTATGTTGGAACAAAATCCCTTCCACGAGGCTCAGGTGAAATTGTCTATTGCATTTCCTGATAAGGGCCTGCTACAATACGATTGTGGAAAGCTTCAGAAGTTGGCAATGTTGCTACAGGAATTAAGTGACAATGGACACCGAGCCTTGATATTCACCCAGATGACCAAAGTGTTGGACATTCTGGAGTTGTTCTTGAACTACCATGGATACAGGTACATGAGGCTGGATGGTGCGACGAAGATTGAAGATCGTCAATTGCTGACTGAAAGGTTTAACACAGACTCCAGGATCACATGCTTTATTTTGTCAACAAGATCCGGTGGTTTGGGTATCAACTTGACCGGTGCGGATACCGTCATCTTCTATGATTCTGATTGGAACCCAGCAATGGATAAACAATGCCAGGATAGATGCCACAGAATCGGTCAAACAAGAGATGTCCATATCTACCGCTTTGTGTCAGAATACACGATTGAATCTAATATTCTGCGCAAGGCTAATCAGAAGAGACAATTGGATAATGTTGTTATTCAGGATGGTGATTTCACAACGGATTACTTTGGAAAGCTTTCCGTGAAAGATCTACTTGGTGAAGAGGGCGGTGGTGATGACGATGCTCCATTGTTACTGAATGCTAACCCCAACAGCAAAAATCTGACATCTGTTTTGGCAGAAGCAGAAGACGCTGATGATGCTGCTGCAGCGAACGTTGCGATACAAGAAGTTGCGCTTGACGACGCTGATTTCGACGATTCTAATATGAAGACCAGTTCAACTGCTGAGGTTACACCGTCTGGAACGGCAGGTGGAACCGCGTCCCCGGCCTCAGAGAGAAGAAGTGAGTCTGTAGTGGGAGATGGTCCACGGGTTGCATCTGAAGAGGTTGAAGCCGAGTTTTTGGATCATTACAACCAGGTTGAGGAAGACGAGGAAGAAGATGATGGTATAGGCCATATCGATGAGTACATGATCAGGTTCATTGCTGGAGGCTTTTATTGGGACTAGCCAAACCATAACGACGAAAAATCAACTGTATAATATTTGTTTGAAAGCATCCCGGAAAGTTTCGGAATGTAAACCTGAGAGTAAATCATTTCGCAATCATAAAGTGAATAATCAAGATATTGGAGATGTCCCGAGATCTCGTAACTATGCATGATGACGTCATGTGATGGAGCTAAAAAACCCACTAGCAATCTCCCCACAAAGCAAGTATAAAAGGGGACCAGTCAGCCCACTCTGCTGTTAAAATTCATAGAAGAAAAATTATCAAGATTATCAAAAATCAAAGATTGAAAATGGTTCATAATATCTCAAGTCCAGTAAGTTGGGTAAGGTTTGCCAGCATTTGATCCAATCACTAACATCGAGGTACAGGCTAAACTCTTTTACAAAGGTGATGACACCGACTTTGTCATTTTTGTTGAGTCAGAGGAGGCAGTAAATGACTACCTCAAAGATTCGTCTATCCCATTGAGTGACTCTGTTGCTAAGTTTCAAATCTACAAAAACTCAACCTCAACCGGAGCAGAGGGAGAGTTGGATCAGGCCAACTCTTCCGAGCTTGACAATGAGTTTGGAACTCATAGCATAGATGATGTGATCGAGACCATTATGAAGAAGGGAACATTCAAGGGAACTGCCCCAGCCAGACTGGACTCAAAGAAGTTCAGCAGCACGAATGACTCGAATGGAGTTTACAACCATTGAAGAGTTTTAAAGTTGTGTTGAAATTGAAATTATTCATTTAGTACGCTTAAAAACATTTCTGAAGACATCACGTAATGACTGACTTCGGGTCAAGGTCCTTCTTGGATCTCTCGATGATGTAGCACTGTATTGATCACCGTTAGAGGTTTGCGACATGACTGAGGCTGAGCTCAGCGTTAAGGTGGAGGATGTTTTGTGTAGTGCGGCTGGAAGCCTGATTGAGGACCAGCTTGGCGACGATCTGAGAAAGCCTAGATCGGGGCGTCTGTTTGTGCGACGAAGAGTTCGAATTGGAGCGGGAAACTCTCGCGAACGCAGGGGTCCGAGCATCACATCTATAGCATGTTTGTCATCCGCGTTCAACCGTAACAATCTGGCACTCGAAGGAATCTCCTGACTATCCGATCCGTTCGAAAGAATCGATATGAGGAAAACGTAGGAAAAGTAACAATTTTTGTGTATGACATTCTTGGGATCAAACCTGTCCTCCAGTAACGTGATAGGCGACATCCTAACTGGTGTATGAATTAGTGGACGAAACCCAGTGTTGGAACAGAGGAGGGAGTATGAAAAGTCAAACTTGTAACTCCCATTGACATGATAAATGAGCAAATCCATATAGTATTTCCATATTTCAGTTTCCAGCAATGAGTGCGAAACTAAAAGAATTTCGTAAATACAATACTTTCTTTCAAAGACCAGTTTGAAATGCTTTGGCACCATGATCGAGTTCAACAGTGTCAGACCACCGGAGTCAAATTCTGGTGCACCCTTTAGGATCTTGCAAACTGACAAAGGAACGATGAATTTGACATCACCAGAGCTATTAGCAAGAAGAACATGAGACTTGAACAACAACATGGCCATTGCCTGATGCATAACTGTGCCCTTGCTTTCGATCCAAATAGCATCCATTGAGCCGCACAAGATGGGGTCACCAAATATTCGATAGTCTACTCCCCCGGAACCCGAAGATGAGATCGGCATTTGAAAGTGCTCACTCAGAATTGCTCTGTTCCGAGTATTCAAGCCGAGGAGTCTTTGAACTAACTCAGCGCGATTAATGGATTTGTAGAGATTTTGGTTGATCTGGTTGAGTTGCTGCTTGATGATTGATAGTGCTGTCTCTATCCTTTCGAGAACGAACGGATCACAGACCTGAGAAGAAAGCTCAGCACTTCTCAGCGATTCTAGTATCAGTCGATACTTTCCGGATCTTACCAGAGGTTTTTGTACCAACGAATTGAACGACAAGTCCATGTTGTTGTAGCTTGTTTGAGCTTTCGAGCCGAGGTTCCAATACTCGTCCTTCTTGAGTATGCTCCAAAGCTTCTCAGAATATTTGGCAATGTTGATGCCTTGGGTGAACGAAACAAATCTAGAGTGTCTAGAGCAGTATTCGACATATATGTAGACTGGGATTGCACTTTTTTCAAGTATTTCCACAAAGGAGGAAATGAAAACTGGTTTGCCAGTCACATCATCTGCTTCGCTTCTCTTATAGAGTTCATAATCCGATGATATAGAGGCAGGCGATATTCCAAATTCTGTTCCACTTAGTCTTGAGCATAACGTCTTGATGTCCCACAAAAGAATTGAATGACTTTCGATCATCTTCTCCAGCACAGCTTGGAAACCCATAACCGGAACTGCATTCAGGTACTCAATACTGATAGGTTTGACATACACTTCCAGCAAAAGCTTTAGCGAACAGAGATAAACTCTCTCAGTCTGATATAGTTCCTGAACAATTCTGTGTCTCTTATAGTTTGCTGATATTTGTGTGTGGCAGATTCCAGCACTCAGAGGAGAATAACCCGGTTGTGTCTTTGAAGCATTTAGCCGGTCAACAGGACTACCCGAGTTCTGCGCACTTTGTTGGGCTTCTGGCCTTAAATCCAGATTGGACTGGGAATGAGAATCTGTGACCGAAAGTGATTTCAAATCCGAAACAAGTTTTTGAATTTCCTCCTCGCCGCTTTGTGTGAGCTTGTCTGTTGTTATTCTGGCAAGCGCTGATGCCTCAGGATAAGCCGAATCTCCATCAATAACAGAGCATGTCTTGTTAGAACCAGACCAAAAGGAATTGGCCGAGTCTGGTGACCCATTTGATGACGATGTCAAAGAAAGTGCGTTCAAAACATTTTTTATATTAAAATTGTCGTTTTCAAGGTCTTCTCCTTGTTGTAAACCCACGCGCCCGTTCGCCTTGTCAGTATGCCCTGAAGTCGAGCTCCCTATGGTCGTATCCATGAAAGGTATTTATGTTGTAATAAAGATATAACAAACAAAATAAAATGTTGTTATCTGATCAGAATCAACAATGACAAGAGATGAACTCTTGGTGAGCTTGTTGAGGTGATTGCGAGAGGATGACCTTTTATACATGGAGGGTTGAGCTTTTGCGTTTACTGATTTACTTCCAAGCACGCCCAAAATCCTCCACATCAGTTTCTCAAGCGCTGAAGGGGTCAATTAAAAGATTTGGTTAATGATATAAGAATTGTGACTTGGGCCACGAGGTGATGTATCACAAAGGTCAAAATCTGGACGCACCCATTGGACAGAGCTTTTTTTCTTTTTCAGTTCAGATCATGATACTACTAGTTGGACCATATGATTGAGAGGACTTTTAGGATATCATATCCGCAAAGCGGTATGGTTTTGCATATATCCAAGTGGTATAAAGCCCCAAATCTGGGGTAGATCAGGTAGAGGTGTGAATCTCAAATTACCTCATTGGGAACATGACATCTGCGCATCGAGGATGACGATTTTTCAAAGTTCACTACTGATATAGTACTGATGGTATTCTTTGTGATTGCAGAATAGCTTGAATTATGAACGTTTTAAGATTAAGTTTATCCAGATCGTTTTCTAGAAACCTGGTGTTCTCATCGAGAACTTTCCTACAGCCTGCTTCTCTGCAGAGATCGGTACCTTTCTCAACGTCCGTTTATGCAAGGGCCAAGGCTAGCAAGAAATCCAAAGGTGGAAAGGCAGCCAAAGGAAAACAAGCCAAAGAAGAGCCTGCCGAGGAGGTGGAATTCCTGGACCCTGAGGCTATCATAAAAGCCATCACTGCTGAATTTAGCGCAACTGGATCAGCATTCAAAGAGAAGGCAGCGGAGATTCAGAAGGGCAGAGCCGACCCCAAGATATTCGACCACCTGAATATCGAGCTTGATCACCACGAAACTTCCTCATTTACTGAAGTTGCTCAGACGACTTTGAGAGGACCAAAGGCTCTCAATGTCACCGTCTTTGACCCGGCAAACACCAAGAGAGTGGTCTCCGCTATCATCGGAGCTGATTTGAACATGAACCCAGAGGTGGATCCTCTGAACCCTCAGATGCTCAAGGTCCCACTGCCATTGGTGTCCTCTGAAGTCAAGGAAGGCCAAGCAAAGGCCCTCAAAGCAACATACGAGAATTTCAAAAACTCTACTACAAATAAGCAATCACTTTCATACATCAGGGGAAAGGCCCTCAAGGACGTGAAGGCAGCAGAGGGAACCAAAAACATACTCACCAAACTCGCTGCTGATATTGAAAAACTTCATAAAAAGTACGCAGATGATCTGCTAAAGGAGTATAAGCAGGCCACACAAGTGGTTCTGAAATAAAGTTTGAGACAGAATTTTGAAAGACAACATAATAGACTGTTACTTTTGACGTTATACATTTACAAGGTTGTCCTGAGATTGCAGGGCTATGCAGCATTCTTTGCCAAAGTCAAAATGGACTTGACCCTCTGCCATAAACTGTTATCATAACCGCTCCGGTTCAAAGAGCTTACGAACTTCCACGCTTTTTTCCCGTTTTTGATTGGATAGTCCAAAGGAGCTGGAATGCGCGTTTGTATGAACGACAACTTATCATAACAGACCGATTTAGCCACACACAAACCCTGCAAACCTTCCTCACCACCAAATTTACCGTAACCCGAGCTCTTTACACCTCCAAATGGCAATTGACAAACGTAAAAGGTTGCAAAGTCGTTAATGGCAACATTGCCTGCCTTCAGTTGATTCGTGATGCGATTACCAGCAGCAAAGCTGCCGGTGAAAACGGAAGCACCCAACCCGTAGTCTGTGGAGTTAGCAATTGCTATGGCATCGTCAGTGTTCTCAGCCTTCATGAGCGTAAGCACCGGGCCAAACACCTCTTCTTTCGCAATGGTCATTTCGGGAGTCACGTCAACCAGTAAAGTGGGACTAAAGTAATGTCCTTGGGGATAATTTGGGTGGGCATATCTCTTTCCACCCACCAACAGTCTTGCTCCTTCTTTAACGGCCTGGGCAATAGTTTCTTCTAGGTAATCAAACTTGGGCCCAGCCGAAATCAGAGCACCAACATCGATCTCCTCTAGTTGATCTATACCAGAGCCCAATCTCAAAGCCTTCACTCTATCTTCCAAAATATCCACCAATTTGGCATACGATCTGGGCTCGGCAATTACTCTTTCTATTCCGATACAGTTCTGACCAGAACTCTGGAACGTCCCCCGCATAATGATGGAGCCAATGGCTGCCAGATCCTTTGTATCGTCACAAACAATCAGACTATCCTTCCCACCAAGCTCCACCACGACTGGGGTCAACGCCTTGCTCGCTGCTGCCACAACCCTAT